>NW_026535816.1:7405000-7682500 GCF_028551555.1 Melozone crissalis
TAAGGCTTTTGGATAGAAAAATTTCCTACAATTACTTTAAAAAAAAAAGAACTTCCAAAAACAACCATTCCAGAGGATATACTTCTTCACAGGAAAGGGTTTTTAACATCAGGTTTAATCTGTGCTCTTTATATGGCTGACTTTGTATGGTATTAGCTTTCTTTAATGCTGTGTAGGTATGTTTGTTACCCATCTTTTAATTTGCAGCTAAGTCTCTGACTTGGGAAGTACCAAAAAGTGACTATTTATGAATGGAGAGTGGGGTGTGTGTTTGTTTTGAGTATACAATGCTGGGCTTTGACCCACAGCATTTTGTTTCTCCTTGGCTAAATAAGGAAGGAGGATGGAGGAGAGAGGAGCATGACTCACAACTAAGAGTAGATAATTCTCCCCAGCATAATGAATGCCTTTGTCATAAAGCACTTGGCAAACCTAACCTCTGCTATTCACTGGTTTCAGCACAACCTGAAGACCCCTTCCCCAGCTTATTGTACATTTGCTACCTCTCACTGCAAACCCTGAAACCTGTGTCTCTGTTTGTCCCATTGTAAATCTGCGTCTCTGTTTGTCCTGTCTGAGCACAGAGCTGAGCTCTGGGAGCCACACCAGTCATTGTCCTTCCCCATTTCTGGTGCCACTGCCCTTGGTGGTAGTCCTGCCACCACCATTCCTGAGTATCAGATTCCTTTTACTTCCTATGGCAGTTCAGAGGGTGCCTTGGACTCTGATTTCCCTTTTACTTCTATGGTAGTTAGTTTAGAGGGTGCCTTGGACTCTGATTTCCCTTTTATTTCCTATGGCAGTTCAGAGGGTGCCTTGGACTCTGATTTCCCTTTTACTTCTATGGTAGTTAGTTTAGAGGGTGCCTTGGACTCTGATTTCCCTTTTATTTCCTATGGCAGTTTAGAGGGTGCCTTGGACTCTGATTTTCTTTTTACCTCCTATGGCAGTGGAGAGAGTGCCTTGCACTCAGATTTTCTTTTTACCTCCTATGTCCCATCCTGCTTGTACTCAGATTTCCCTTTTACCTTATTGGTGAGAGTATGGGATATAAAAAACAGTACTCAGTATGCTTTCAGGTTAGTCATTGAATTTGATCCTGGGCTAGGAAAAAAAAAAAAAAAAACCAAAAGGAAGAAGAAAGGCCTTTTCCACACTTGCACTGAGAAGTTCCACTTTCTTTGCTCAGCTCCCAGCTCTGAAGGTTTGTAGGATTTTGTGAGCAGGGACAAGGGCACAAGGAGGTGGCAGGGAAGACTGAGCCCTCCTGGGAGGGTCCCTCAGCGAGGTGGCAAAGGCAGCAGCGAAGCCCTTAGCAGGAATTCTGCTGGCTCAGCATCAATCCTGCACATGGGCTCACTGGCAGGTGCTAATGTGCTCAGAGAGAGCCTGCTAACAGCCCATGACACGGAACAACTCTCTGGTCAGGAGCCAGTGAAGCAAGATTGATTCCTGAGTGGGACAAAACCGCTGCCATGGCAGAGATGCTCGGGGGATCCGTGAGGCTCAGCTCCTGGTGTGCTCAGAACTGCTCCCATCCTCTGGAATATTCAAAGGTCAGGTTCATGCATGTCCTTGCCAGCTCCTCTGCTGCACTGCCTCTGCTTCTCCAGCACCAAACTGGATTGACCCATAAGTGATGAGACTCTATCGATCAGCAACATGTTCAAATATTCGCTGGATGAAAGAATTATCAAGTGTCCTAGAAGGAATACTCTCAAACTCTGAGGAGAGAATAAAACAAAACAAAGTAAAGAACTGCTGTCAATGATGCCAGTTTGGGGAAAGAAAGAAAAAGAAAAGGAAAATTTCAAACCCACCAGGCATCAGAACCGAACAAGGAAAAGTGGGTTGCAAAAACCACTGAGAACATGACAGTTTTTGCAATAATGGATAGATCTAAATCAAACGGAATAGTAGATGTTACAATGGTGGAAATGACAGTTTTGTGATAGTTCACTTTACAGATAAATTCTACAGCACAAAAGGCTAAATTCAGCAATTATGATTTAGGAAAAATTATGTAAAGGATTCAGTGTAGCAGTCATACAAATCTCTTGGAGTAAAAAGAATTTCAGATAATAAAAAACTTGCCAAATTCGATTTAATATCTCTTCATCCTTGCCAAAGGTGCAGGTTACTAAACAAGTAAAATCTTGTATAACATGAGCAGCACAACACTTTTATTTGGATCCCTTACAAAAAGCTTCAGCTGACATTTAGGTATCAAGTCAAACACATCAGACTGACATGGTTGTGACCAGAGCAAAGGAATATTTAAATGTGAAATGTAGAAATGGTGTCTCTCACTGGCACAAGAACAAGGATATGGAAAAATATGGGCAGGATGTGAACTAATTCAGCCAGAATTGTCAGCATTGTGGGGGAAATTGCATGTGGCTTTTTAAAAGAGCTTACTGCTGGGAAAGCAGGTATATTGCTTCTCTGGGTTTCTGTAATGTGAGTGGAAGTGATTGTTACCAGCAGAATACCTTTCCTTTTGTCAAACCTTCTGATCCACACTCAGCAAAGGGCAGGAAAGGCCACTGAAATACCTTGGTCTTACTTATCAGTGGGTTAATCCCATGTTCATTTGTGGGATAATGTGTTTTCTGGGAGGAAGCTGGCTGCCAATTTCATTAGAAGCAAGAACTAGATTTTGTTATAGCAGCAGAGAACTAGAAGTCTTGAAACAAGCTCACGAAGCAACTCCTCACTTCAGCTGCAAGAATAAATGAAGGAAAGGGTTTTTCTCCCTCTGCATTTGAAAAATGATGTGGTTTTTGCTTGATTGCTGGTGCATAGTATTTGTCAGGTTTTCTCCAGAGGTGTAAAAGAAATCAATCTACTGCATTCTGCTTCCATGAGCTACACTCCATGGCTACTGGGCTAGGCCTCAGCTTTTTGTTTCTAATTATCTGTTCCTGTTGATTCTTCAAAATAGTTTTCTTAGCTCTGACAGAGAACTTTCCCCAAGAACAGGGGTGATGATCTGTTCTTTTCACTGTAATGCTCAATTCTGTATGTACCCCTTTCATACCAATTATTAACCTCTTAGTCCTCCAGCACTCCCTTTTTAAAATGCATTGCTGGTTTATCTCACTTGATGCTACATTCTCCTTAAAATATTCTTCAAGACACAGAAAGGTACTTTCGAGCCAACTATTTCTGTTGTTGGCTGTTCTACAGCCAACTATTTCTGTTCCCCAGCCTCTGCACAGGGGTGGGATGAGGAAGAGAGCACCAAGTTTCTGCCCGGTCTTTATCTATCAGGGGAGAAAAAAATCCCATCACTGAAGGATGCCTGTGTGTCCCAAGTTCAAAATCCTAATAATCTGAGTACCTCTGATGCCTTGTGCAGGCTGCCCTGGAGCAGGGGCTGGACAGAGCTACAGAATAAAGCAGGGATTGATTCAAAGCATCTCCTCCATGGATCCACCTTGGGCAGCACCAGAGCCCAGCCAGGGCTGCACCCAAGATGACCCAAAATGGCCCCAAAATGCACGAGCGCTCCCGGGCTCTCTCCCTGGGATCAGTTCTGCTCCATTTGCACCTTGCAGTTCATTGTCCCATTCCAGCTTTAGCCCAGGCAGTCCCACCCTGCTTGTTTTTCTCTCTGCAGCCCACGGTGTTTGTGCTCTGGGGCTGAGATTGGGATCATTTGTCCTTGGTGCCCAGCTGGAGCAGGAATTGTTTTGTCTCCCTGCTCTGTGCACAGAGCTCACCATCCCTGAATGTGAAGCTCAGACCCACACACTAAAGCAGCACAGAATGGGAAAAATAGAAAAGCTGAACCCTGAGACATCACTTCCATAAATAATGGAGAGTTTTGAGCAATTTCAGCTTTGTCTCTTCCTCTGCTGCATTTCTTCCTCCCATTCCAGGACCAGTGAGAGTCACAATTGTTGGGTGGGAAGGATGAATCCTCATTCCCACAGAGCTGTGGTGGCCATGGCAGGGTTCTCCCCCAGGACAGGAGGACTTGGTGCAAGATCAGAGACCTCAGAGATGTCCTGTGGTGTCACTCACTGGTGGTTCTGAGCACTCCTGGCAGCTCCAACCATTTTCCATCCCTTAAATCTGAGTGCAGCCCTCCCCAGAGCAGTCAGGCTCCTCCTGAGCACCACCAGCACCTCTCCAACCTGCCTTGTGTGCCAAGGATATGGAATACAGGGGGAAAATCCCCCCTAGAGAGAGATCAGCACCCCAAAAGTGCCTTTACTAAAGGTGCAACACGCTGCATGCAAAGCCTGTGAGGTGAAGGCGTCTCCACAGGAGTAAAACACCCAAATAAAGCAAATCCACAACCATAACCTGTCACTGAAAAACCACAAAGCACAGTGACAATACATTTCAGCATTAAACATGACTCTTACAGCATGTGTCTCTAAACAGATAGCACAGCAGCTCTTCAGCAAACAGAAGCCAAGAAAGGAAAAGACAGTTACAGTCAATGCTTGTTTTATAAAATTTTACCTAAGGGAGTTCCCACTACTGATGAACTGAGAAAGCACAGATTTAAGAACCAAGATCTGCTATTAAAATCTTCACTTCTGTGTGTTTCTAACTTTATTCCATATACCTGTAATTGTGTACATGCAGGATGGCAAACAGAAGGGCAACTAGCATTTTTTAAGAAGGAAAATGTGATTATCTAAACTAATTCAATGTCCTCTTAAAACCCAGTGTTTTTAATTAAAAGAAGAAGGAAAGTGAATGAAAAACTTTTTGATGTTGTTGGATTTTTAACCACACCAATTATTTCTAAGAAACACATCATTACACACTTTAAATTAATTTCTACTTAACAACTTTGGGTGATTAAGTCTTAAGCATATCTCACATCATAAGCAGGGCAGAATGACAGTTTGATATGTTACATAATATGACACAGATGACACAGGCTGCTCATTACTTAAGACTTTTATAATTTTTTTTTTCCTTACTTAAAAAAATTCCACTGTTCTTGCCACCATATCATTAATGAGACTCCAAATTACAGCCACTTACTCTGAAGTGTTCCAGTTCGAGGTGAGGTCTTGCACAACACCCAATGGCACATCCTGCCTGACAGGACTTGTGTGGGATAGCAGCTGCCAAAGCCCACAACTTTCCAGGTTGTCAACTTCCAGCCACAGATATTTACCAACTAATTAAATGGTCCTTTCACATTCTTGTCTAATTGAAGCTTGATGTGAGCTAACCACAGCACAATTACAGTGCACAACACGTTTTGGTAAGATCCTAAAGGTCTGTGTGCAACCTCATGTGCGTGTGCAGTTCAACTCAAACTCTGCCAGAATTCCAGCACATATTTCTATTATCTTTGCAATCCTACAAAAACTTGCTTGGGGAACCCCAAGACCTAAATTTTATACTTTTATTTTTAATAATTTATTTTTATTTAATTATTTTATATTTTTAAAAATTTATATTTTTAAAGGTCGCTCTGTAAGTTCTATGAAGCCATTTATTGTCACAAGCTGGATGAATTACTCTGGGAAAATACAGCTTGCACCCAAAGGTAAACTAGGAAAACACCTTTGCTGGAAGGATTGGACTGCATTCAAGAATATATCAACTCCAGTATAATATAAACAGTACAGAAGAATATTTTCATGGGCATCACATAGTTATTGAGAGCCTGATTTTGGAATCTAACCCAGTCTTAGTGAAGCAATAGCTTGCTTATTTCATTTGAGTTTATTAGAGGTGCCTACTTCTGAAAGAACCATTCCTTCTCTGTTACAATTACATGCTCATAAAAACCATGGAGCTGCCAAAAATCTGCCATTTAACAAACAACAGCCAGGTAATATGCAGAGTATCAGGTTAAAAAGTGAACCTTCCAAGTAAGCATCAGAAACCCAGTCCATCCCCCATCTTCCTGCTCTGCATTCCAGACCTGAACTTCCTTACAAGCCTTGGCACAACTCTCATTAAATAGTTGAGTTCAGGTAAGAAATTCCAGCCTACTAAAAGCAGTTATGCTAGTCAGGGTATGGACACCAGTATTGTGCAGAGCTTTCCCATCAGGAATTGAAATAAGGAAGAGTTGGAGTGACTTCTGGAAAAAAATTCATTCTTTTTAATAGAAGTTAAGTGAACTGGACATGGAAAAGGAAATCCCTTGCTCTGCCTATGTCATCTGAGGGGAAATACTTGCATTTAGCACACAGGTAAAATTATTAAAGTAAACAGAACTTTTCACTTAGTATATGAATAAAATTATTAATCAAGTAAACAGAACTAATTATGTAGGACTTTTCCTCCCTCTTGGTAGAACATAAATATCTGAAGCTTTGAAGAAGTGAGTAGTGAGTCATGAAGAGCCTAAAACAATCTTATCACACAGACAGTGAGACATTGCTAAGTAGGGCATGCACTGCCAAACGCTGGAGATTCTACCCTGAGAAGTTTTCTCATGTTTATCATGGGTAGATTCATCTTTCCTTTTTCTCCACTCTAGGAGGAGTGGAGGATAGAAGAACTTCCAAAGGCCCCAGTCCAAATTATGGACAACACATTATGAAACCAATCGTTGCAAAAATATTCAATTATTGGTTAGCTAGCCAAAAAAAACCTCCCAGATGTACTACAAACTTCATTCTTTTAAATTAGTCAATACAATATGTTTTAAATTAGTCAATACAATATTTTGATCAAACATCTCATTCTTGAACTACACTTACACAGGAGTCATAAGAAATGCAAGGAAAAAAGAAAAGCAAAGTAATTATGCTCAAGAGTTGTGTATTTCCATTAACAGCAAACAATTATACAGTAATTTTCAAATTAGGCACTCTTCTTACTTTGCATTTTCAAGGTCAGTGACTAACTCAGCGATGGCAATGAACACTCACTTAAAAACAGACACTGACACTGGATAGCTTTTAAATTTTAGACCCCTAATGAAAAAAAAAAAAAAAAATCATTGATTCCAGAAGAAAGCCACTGACTAAACTGAAGGAGATCTACAAGATGAGAAGCTGTGCTTGGCCATGTCAGTGCCATGTTGGGAGCTCAAGGATTATTTTGACATGTCAATGGGCATCTACAGGATGTGACAGGGAACAAGAAGCCTGACAGTTCAAAGAGTCTTCTTTCTCCAAGAAAATCTGCCTTCACAGAACACCTGAAAACACAAAAATATCTGGAGATACTGGGATTTTAGGTGAGAAAAGGAAACTACCATGAAGAGGCAAAAAAAGGGAAAATAAGCAACAATCATAAAAAAAAAGCTGAAATCAGCACCTATGGCTTTTACCTAGCTCAGATAAGCCTTTTTAAGGCATTTAAAATATATTATTATACTTGGATTGCAAAGTTATCTGTTCTCACATATGAACTTATTAAGTAACACAGAGTTTATTTTCAGAGGTGGAACTGGTTGGGAAGATGATTGTCATGCATTAACGTACCAGAAATTTACTTCTCTGCAAATGCTCAGGAAAAGACAGAAGCTTTGGAGGGAAAGTTGTTCCTCTCCTTGGAATAAACAAACAATTTTTGTTTTTCTTTTGTCCCAAGCCTTGTCCTCTGTTCACTGGCACAGCCCCATGGGCTCCACCACCAAAATGGCATCTGTGTATTTCCATGTGCAACGACATAAAAAAAATTTGATACTGAATCATGAAAACACTTCTCCTGCTAAAAGAGATACCTTAAAAATGTGAAGAAGAAAAAGGAACTCACAAGTTTTTCATTTTTTTGCCTCTTTCAGCCAAAAAGGATAGGCAGTCTCTATTTATCCCTAAACAAGAGGCAGGAAGACAAATCCTCCATCTACAGGAAAAATACCTGAGCCTGAAGGCCAAATATACACTTTGGAAAGTGAAATAGAAATTTCTGAGCTATTCTTCACTCCTTTTCACCCCCATACAGGTTAATACTATTTTGTAAGGCATGGATCCTTCAACAGCTGCCTTCATGTAACCTTTATTCCCGAGGCTTTCCTTGGAAGCTGAACTGGCAGCCCAGGTTTTCTGGACCAACCTTCCACTGATTTATTTTCTTTCAAGGTAAAGAAGCCTCTCAGGATCACGTTGGGAGATCCTGCACAGAAATATGGACAGAGAAAATGGAATTATTCCACTCCACAAATAACCAAAGCAAGAAAACAGCATGAAACTGAAGTCTACCAGGTAGGTAGGTTACTTCATGAAGTTATTTTTTTATTTGTTCAAACAAGGAAGGCAAAAAAAGAAGGATTTGGAGCTTAGATAAAGGGTAGTGAAACTAAGAAATCTGTCTCATTAAAAGTAGACATAAACACCTGATTTGTCTCTCTAAAACAAAATGAAGAACAGCAGAAATGATAATATGGTCTCTGTTGCTAATCAAAATGACTTTAGCATTATTTTGTCCAACTGAACATCTTTCATGTGCATGCATTAAAATATGGTTTTTTATAAAACCAGGAAACTGCCCACAAAATAAAGATAAATAAGATAAATGCCCCAAAAATAAAGATAAATGAAGATATGTTTCCCTCTTTTTCCAGGAAGAATCTAATATGTATGACACAAAGTCAGCTTGTGGCCTTCACCCTGCACATAAATTTCTGCCAAGCAATTACTTGAAAATCACCTTAATGGAGGGAGGAAGTTATTAATTCCTCATATTTATCAGCAGACAAGAACAATAACACCCATTTATGCTGGAGGTAAGGGCTTGGTTCCATTTGCTTTTTTTTTTCAAGTATGACATGTGAGAAAAAAGAAAAGATGGACATGATTAAAAGAATTAATAGGAAATTTGAGGAACAATGCCATGGGTTATTTTATGGCCTGTGTATCAAATCACATCATTCCTTTAATTGTTTTTTGATACTAAGGAGTGTAGAAAATACTTTCTGTGTAAGAAACCACTTTGAGATACCATTTCTCTAAGACTGTGAACACCAATGGTACTATTTAAGAAGATTTTCCTTGTTACAATTTAATTATTGTTAAATAATTCTGTTTTATTTGCAGAATTTCAAGACATCTTTGAGGAGATTTAAACTAGATGAAAGCTCTGCAAGCAGACAATTTCAGTATTGCATATGTAGGAGTTGAATTTATGGTGTGCTTTCTCTTTGTTTATAAACTGTTACTCTAAAAATAAAATGCAAACTATTGGAAAATACTTTTAATTCTTACTACACTGAAAATAAAATCCAAACTATTTGAAAATACTCATAGGTCTTACGACACTGAAAATAAAATGCGAACTATTTGAAAATACTTATAAATCTTACTACACTGAAAATAAAATCCAAATTATTGGAAAATACTTATAAGTCTTACTACACTGAAAATAAAATCCAAATTATTTGAAAACACATATAAATCTTACTACACTGAAAATAAAATCCAAACTATTGGAAAATACTCATAAGTCTTACTACACTGAACTCTATGACAAATAAATACACCCTAAAACCAACTTGCAAATAAATACACTCTAAAACCCAAGCTTTTTGCTAAAATTTACTCACTGGACATGCTATAAATGTCATGTTGACAAAAAAAAGCAGAAGTTGTTGAAGGCACACAAGGGCCAGCTCTTCCAGAAACCTTCAGCTACAGGCTGCAGCAGGCTCCGATCAGATAAAATCATTCAAGAGTTCAGGTGCCAGGCTCTTGCTGCTGCTGACACACAAGTCCACAAGCTTGCAACTCAACAGGAATGATTTTCACAATCAGCTTTGGCCACCTGACAGTGTTCTTTGCCCCATTTCAAACTTTTAATCTGGGCTGAGGAGATTCTGGAGCTGATCACCCAAATATTGGCTCTTTACAAGAGCTAGAACTCTTGTAAAGTTCTAAACTAACTCCGCCCAAACTGCACTGCAAAAGCTTCATTTCAATCTGTTAAACTTATTCTCAACAGGAGCCCAGAAATGCAAGCTACTGACCTGGTCTGCTGTCAAGTATAAAGTGTGTGAGCTGTAAGTTTTATATTATTATTTTATATTATCCTCCTTTAAGGAAAGGAGGCTCCTGGTACTGCTGCCCAGCCTGGGAGCCACCTCGAGAGCAGGATGCCAATGGAAATGTCACTGAGGCCAAACTCCTCCTGGGACAGCAGCACTCCCACTGGCAGCATCACATGCTTGTGGCAAAACCCTGAGGCTGTGGAGCCCCAAACAGGCAGCAGAAGGAGGGGTGGCTCCTCCAGCCACCAGGAGAAACCTCCTGACAGCAAATGGCGCACAGCAAGCCTTGCTTCTAGGAAACTGCATGCAAGAATTGTTCAGATAGCATGAAAAGGGTCCTGCAGCTTCACTGCTAAAGAAGAATAAATTTTATTTCACTTCAGTTTCTTGGATGTAAGGACCCCTTAATTCCACATAGCTCAGCAGAGGTTTTGTTGTCTGCTTCTTATGGAGCCTTGGGTTTTAGCCTTTTCTATTTTTCATGTTCTGTGCTGCTTTAGTGTGTGGGTCTGGGCTTCACATTCAGGGATGGTGAGCTCTGTGCACAGAGCAGGGAGACAAAACAATTCCTGCTCCAGCTGGGCACCAAGGACAAATGATCCCAATCTCAGCCCCAGAGCACAAACACCATGGGCTGCAGAGAGGAAAACAAGCAGGGTGGGACTGCCTGGGCTAAAGCTGGAATGGGACAATGAACTGCAAGGTGCAAATGGAGCAGAACTTATAAAAATGTGAGATCTCATGACCAAGCCCTCTTTTGCTTCCATCTTGGAGCTATCCAGGCAGAGCCATGGCTGTGGCTCAGGCACTGCCAGGCTGTGGCCTTTGAAGGCTCTTCAATAAATTTCCACTTTATCCCTCTTAACTCCATCCAGCCTCTGTTCCAGCTCCTTAAGGCATCACTTAGATCAAGCTCATTGAATAAAATATTCATTAAATAACACTCCCCTTTACAGGGTGAGCATGTAGAGAGATGAGTGGTCTCAATGTGCTGCCCCAAGAAGTAAAGAGCAAAAAATTCAGGTGTTCCTTTGGTGCACACCAAGCCCAGTGTATTCAGAAAGAAGGCACAGCTTCCTTCTTTTTTCCTCTGGAAAGCAGAATTCAAGTGGATACCATGTCATTTTGTAATCAATGAAACAAGACTATAGAGGAACTCTTGACTTCTTTACTGACTTCCCCTCTTAGCTGCTTTGGTTAATGATGGAGAAAGTGAAAACTTTCAACCATAAGAAGAAACTGATGCCTAGGCTATTAATAGATTTTTGTTGATGTCAAATGTCAAATCAAAACCTGCTTATATGAAATTATGGGGCCACTATATGACATTAAAATGTGTGTTTCTCCAGGTCTTCAGTGCTTTACAATGGAAAGTCACAGGCAGAAGTTCATCTGTGATGAAAAGGAATTGCTCTTCACTGACCTTCAAAGTTTCCACTATTTTTACTTGTCTGAAAGCTATCAAGCAGTTCTACAACACTAGTTTTTAACATATTCAATAAATATCTGCTCTCCGTATAGGGTTGAGCAAATCAATCATTAAGGATTTTTAACTCATTAGTGATAACATAGTGCCTAACTGCGGGAAAAAAAAATTAAGGAATATACAGAAATCATTGCCTACTTGATTTTTTAATTTCTCATTTTCTTCTTCTTCAGCACATCATCCACTCCCATTGCAATTATTTCACAGAGAAGACTTTGCCTTAAAAATGTTTGCAAAAATTGTCTCACATTTTTTAAGAAAGTAGATAAACAAGCTGCAATAGACCTAAACCTGAATGATTTAGAGTAGCCAATCTTTTTACTGTAAAGGTTGTAAAGGAGTTTATATATATCTTGTTTATATATAACAGTTTATTTTTATTTATTTATTTATTTAATTATTTGTATATTATATAGACAGATATATTATATATATATCTGTTTGCATTGTGTAGGTGCAGCACTGCAATGCCATCATTAGATAATATGTGACTAAATGCATCCAGCCAAATTTAGCAAGCTAAGCTGACTGACTAAGCTTTGCTCTTGGTCTCTGACAAGAAAGAATAATTTTTAAAAAGAGGTAACTTTCAGTCTGTTTTTCTAACTTAGAAATATTTTTTTTTCTCAATTAATCCTCAAGACATTATAAATTGGTCATGGGCACCCAAAAGAAGGAGCATTTTTATGGTCCTATGAGCATATGCTTTATGTCAAGAAAAGTATATTTTTGTACATAATACAGCCCCATAAAAAGATTACACTGAAAATAGCCCTAAGACAGAACAAATCATGAAGAAGTTAGTGCATGTGTTAAGCCTGTAGAACCAAAGCACAAAAATAATATTCTTCTGACATTGTGAATGAATGTCACTTTCATATTTTTGTGGGAAAATTTACATGGACACTTTGAAGGCAATTTGTATGTGGTTGCCATTCTCCTATTTCTTAGTATATTTATAGAACTTGGTAAAGATAGTTTTGGCTCTTCAAATGGGATTTGTTCAAATGGCATTACCTTGGCATATTGATATTAGTTTTGAGAGAATGTTTCTGCTCTGCTGGAAAAAAACTGCTCCATCTTTGGCTATTAAAAATATTTTATTAGATACTATGTGACTAAACCAAAGAATAAAATAATTTTGAGAAGTATTTCCTATAACATGATGGTTTGGCTTTTTTCAGTAGAGTTTTAACTCTCAGAGCCAATCATTGTAGGTACATGGAAAGCTGAAAAAATCTGGATCAGATCTCACTATCAGTGCAAACAAATAATTGATAAGAAGGGAACTTGTTTATTTTTAAAAAAATCATAGAGTCATCTAAAAAAAAAGACCTAAAAGTTATGTCAGCTTTGGTACTTTCTGTATTATTTGCCATGGTAAGTGTAAAAGGTTTTGCCATTAAAACATACTAGAGATTCATACCAAACTGATTGTACTTGTAAAATTAACTTCAGCCTATCTGAACCAGAAGGAAGGCTTTCACAGATGACACACAGTTTCATTTCCCCTGAAAACACATTAGGCATCCTATCTAAACTATAAATAACACTGTGTTTTATGACTGGCTAAATCATTAATCAAGGTAAGTATGGGAAAGCCAAGGGATCTCAGTTTACCTGGTGGCTGATTGCCCAGCAACCACTGCCTAGAATTGTTTTTAGCAGCAGCAGCTCGGTGTTCCTGGAGCCTGTGGGCTCTCAGGACGTTCTCTTCCTGCAGCAGGGCAGGGAAAATGAAAGGATCCAAAGCAAACACTTGCAGGAACATTTCAGACACGGCCATGCTCAGTTTCACTGGCTGCAGCTCCATCACGGTCACTTGGAGAAGCCAAACATGCCTGCAAGTGGGAATCTGCATCTTGGGAGCACAGATCTGGGCTCTGGACTCAGGGAAGGAGATCTATTTGATGAATCAAGTGCTAAAAATGAGTTTTTAAAAAGTAATTACTTGGCTTTTATTTATGAAGTTATTTTATATGATGGTGAGAACTAGGGGATTAATAGATGTTTACATTTAATTCAACCTTGTAAAACAGCACAGAAATGTTCCAGACCAAGGAAATCCAACAGTTTATTCCTAACATAATTCCTGCTGTTCACAATCTACCTTTCCACTGCAAAACCATTAACTTCAGGATATTCTCTTTTTCCTACATTATCTACTTATGCCTCAGGCTCAACTCAGACACCTTCACTTTTTATTATGTTAATACATTTATTTTCCTGGTTTGGTTCCTAGTCACCATCACACTGTTCACTTTTCTCACATACCTACATTGCTCTCCAGTAAATCCACCTCATGCATTACCCCAATAGAGAGTGGCCCAATAACTGAGGCTCTCAGCCACAATTCAGAAACTCCATTTTCCCCAGTGCTGTGATTTAAGGTCTCCAGGATGCTCCTATCAAAACACTGGCAGAAATCCAGACAAAGAAAACCAGATTTCTGCCCAGCCTAACTCGACCTGATTTTTGGCAAAATGGATGGTAAAGCTAAAACCATCCAGCATTTTAGCTGCTGGTGACATGATTGAGGTCTGGAGGGTAAGAGTTGTAGGTCTGTCTTCACTGAAGTCACCTTCTACAGTTCAATCTTTTAAAACTTTTTACAGTTCAAAAAAGTAAATATAAAAAATATAAAAATATAAAATATAATATTCTTTTATATATAAATATAAAAAAGAATATTCTGTTTTAAAACAGAATATTCTGGAAGCCAAGATCCCTATCAAAGTTAGCATACAGGAAGGGTGGCTGAACAATTCCGCAATAGATTTTGCCAGAAAGAAAACAGCTCACAAAAATTTACCAGGTTAAACAAAAAAGCCACTTTAACATGTTGTTAACTGTATGAAATATCTCTGATTTACAGGGCTAAAAGGAAGGAATTAATTTAATGCCAGATTTGTCTTGCCATGATATTTTCAGTAGCTTGCCACAAGAATGGAAAGTTGGGTACAGCCTCCATCAAGATTCAGCTGTAATTTTAACACAGCAGTAAATAAATGATTCATTGCCAAATAAATCCCCAGGGTAACAACTCTAATCCTCAGTGCATTTGATACTCTCCCATTTCACTTTCACTAGACATGACAGACACAGTTTTGGGTACACAGCCCAAACTGAATTCTTTGGTGCATGGAGAGCTCTGGAGACTGCAAACCAAGCAGAGATGAGGTAATGCTTCCTACCCACACCCAAAAATACATATAAATAAATAGATAGATGAATATATTTATATAATATATATTTAATAATAACATATTTAATGTATTAAAGTCTAAATATATTCAAGAGTTGCAAAGCCTTTATCAGAAATGAGAAACTCGATTTTAGCTGAAGCAGCCAAACCAGAGACTCTTTTTCTTCTTTTTAAATAATAATATATTTATTACATTTAATAATAATATATTTATATTAAATCTAAATCTAAGTCTAAATATATTCAGAGTTGCAAAGCCTTTATCAGAAATGAGAAACTCGATTTTAGCTGAAGCAGCCAAGCCAGAGACTCTTTTTTCCAGACTCACTTAAGTGCACATCCCACCCAAGAGGAGAGCAAAAAGGGAACAAATTAGCCAGGCTGAGCTAGACCCCAGCAGAAGCAGCCAAAGGGGGAGATTCAAACAAGAAGAAAACTTTCAATAAGTTTGGTCAGGATTTCTCTGCCTTGTGCAGTTTGTTCCAGTCTTCTCTCTTTCTCAGTCTCCACCTCATTTTCATTCCCACCTATGTGATCCTCCCTGTTATCCCACTTCCAACATCTTCTTGTTCTCAGCGTTTTTCACCTGGTTTTGTCTTTGTATTTTAAGTTCCTCTTCCTCCAAACAAAAAATAAACAAAAATTAAATCAAACAAAACATAAACAATGCCATTAATATGGCATTTGGTGTTGACTCCTTATTCTTTTTGTACCTGAGTGTTGTGTGTTCATTCTCTGCCGGCAAAGAGCAAAGATCATCTGCTTGCTGTATTTGTGTATTTATGGGTGCTTGTTGTGTTTGTGTATTTATGGGTTCCTGTCACCAGCCCCTGCCTGCCCACACCATGAGAGCCACCATCACACACATAAAAACCAGCATGATGGTGAAATACCTGAGTGCAGAGAGATCCTGCACATCTCTGAGTGCAGAGATCCTCCCTGCAAAGCCCTAGCACTGAATTATTCCTGGGTGTATATTCAGTGATCACATTTAGGACACACACACACACACACACACACACAATATTTTCCATTTCTGCTGCAGCCTTTTAGCCCCATTGCTAAATCCAGGTTTGCTTCTACAGACACCAAGGCTGTAACAAGCACTGGCAGTATCCTGACATTAACTGAGAGCAGGTGTGCTCACAAAATTCAGCACAAGGGAGAAAACCCAGTGGAAAATGGAATATTGGCTGCTTTTGGTAGTTAGGGGTCAGGTTATCTGTCCTGCTGTGGGATCTTTTAGATGAGAGGCAAGATTTGGAGTTCAGCTGTCACAGGGAATCAGAGTCTGTTTTTGAAGATGTCAGCTGTGAACCCTGACCTAGCAAAACCCTGCCCCTGATAAATAATTAATCTTTGCCTAATTTAACGATGACACATATTCTATTGGGATAAAATAATTTTTAATATTTTTCCAAAGCAAACTTTCAGTTCTGAGGGCTTGGGCAGCTATTGTGTTTTATTCCTGAAAGCATGGTGCAGTGAAATGAAACATGGATGATCTCCTGCATGAACACAGTTGTTCCAGCTCTTTGGGAACGTCTCAGGCATGGAACCAGTCCCTACATGCACAGCAGGATTCCCCAGGATTTCAGAATGGGAGCTTAAACCACTGATCTAAAACAGCAAATATCTTTAAAATATCAGTGTGGGTTCACTGTCATTTCAAGCAATTCTTAAACCTGACAAAATTGACTTACCCTAATTATGATTAGATTTTTCAGCCTAAAATCATCACTGGTTAGTGACTCAACTAATGAGTGTTTTTATGATTTATTGGGTAAAGCAGAAGATTATGAGTTTAAATTCTACTCCTGATTAACTACATTGGAAATTTTATACATGACTTGTCATTTTAAAATAATGGTATCTTAGAGTTTAATTAAGACATGCAAGAATTCTGAGTAACTTGAGGTGTAGGATTCAACATTATTATTACAAATTATAAGGAAAATACCTCACAGCATTGCTATTATTAATGTTACGAGATTTAGGATAAGGTGGCAGCTTAAACCAATCAAACTCAGAACAAGATGTTGCCCACTGATAAAGAATTTATCTGCCCTAGTGCAGGGATTACTGTGCAAAGTATCATGACCTGCATTGCACAGGGGGTCAGATTAAGTACCCACAATAGTTTCTGCACTCTAAAATCCTGTAATATTTCAGGCTGAAAAGAAGTTAAATACAAAGCTCCGCTCGCTTCTTTCTTCTGAGTATAAACTATATGAGTGCCATTCAAGTATATAAACACATTCATTAGGTTTTCAGTAGGCTTCCTTTCTAAGGAAAGAAATTACATACTTTTGAGCTCTTGAGTGAACTACAGTGTTTTATGCCTTTAATTCAACACTCTTAGGGCTTACAGTTCATTGAAATTCAAAATCATGGGTACAAACTGTGTTCACAAAGAAAATGTTGACCTTCCTATATAGCAAATGCCTTTTCGGTCTCCTTTTTTTGTTTTTTATTTTAATAAAGAAACACTAATGAAGCTGAAGGAGGTAAAAGATTTGACCTTCCTATTAAAATAACAAATGTAATATAATTCACATATTACAGCATGTTGGCTACTGCTCATGAAATAAAATACTGCAACAGAAAGAACATATTGTTTCCACACATCGAAAACATGCAAATTAGACAAGTATTCAATATTCACTTGAAAGCGAGAAAATGTACCAGACTACCAATGGTATTTAGGAAAGCAAACTGGTTGAACATGATTATTTGAATTTAAAAAATGGGTATGGGATTCCCCTCTCTTTGCTTCTTGCCATATATGGTGTCTGTGGAATATCCACAGGGCAAATTATTCACTACCTTTTTTTTCAAGATGAAAAGCTACTGATTGGCATCAGACATCAAGAGGGATTTTGGCATTAGAATAGATTTACACTTGATGACATGTCAAAGGCTTGAAACAAAAACTACAGAATTTACTCATGAATGCCGAAGGCAAGGCACTTATTCAAGGGTAGCTCAATGCACATCTTTCCAAGGATGGCATTCAACCACCCCAAGAACAAAATACAGCAAACAAAACATGGTTATACTTGGAAATGAATGTGCTTGACTGGGCTGAACAAAATAACAGCCAGCATTACCTGTTGCCAGCTGTCAGTGAAGAATAAAGAACTGTAACATCCTTGTAAGAAAGAGGGAAACAGAATCCAAGCTCATAATGAAAATACAGCAGTTAGAGGGATGAAGTGGGATCAGCAGCACTATGTGTGGGCATGACAACTCCCTGCTGGCCCTTTAAGAGTGTGTCTTCGCTCCTCTTCCCCCACTAACACTTGAAAATAAAGCAAAACTGATCAGGAGAGTAGGCACAAAGGGTCCTGCACATAGGTGTAAGGATATATGACATATTGCCAAATTTTGCCATTTCTTCTTCAGCCTCCGCTGTGATTATTTTCAAAATAATTTAATTATTAGCATTACAGCAAAGGGCTTGTAAAATATAGTTAGAAGTGTTCACAACACCACAATTATTTTAGGCACAGCCAGTTTAGTGACCACTGAACATTCCCCTGCTTATCTCAATGGAATAAAAATGCAGGTATCTCATTTCCATGCTGGATGTGTGGGAAAGACCATCCAAAATAGGTTTGGCACCTGTGAGCAATGAAAAGAATGTGTACAGTGGAAGCCAGAAATGGAAGGAAACATGAGAAGCACAAGGGAACACCCACTCACCCATGGAAAATAGAGATTGCTCCAGCTCACTCTGAATTATTTTGTACCTCTGTCCTTACAGGCATCAACTCATGTCACATCTGACATAAAAAGTTAAAGGACTGCTTTGTGCAGATTAGGTTATCCAAAGTGAGGAGCAGAGTTTACCTGAAGGACCTGCAACTTCAAGTAAATGCAAAGAGTGAGTTGCATAAAATCAGAAAAACATAAGGAAACTTTGTATTTGGTTTTTCCTTACCACATCAGATTCAAAGTAGAGGTGAACCTTTTTTTTAAAGAATTATATTTCAAAGTCACTTTAGATATAAAGTAAATTCATTAGGAAGAGCTTGCTATTTTAAAATAATGCAAAGAGTTATTTTGGCTTTTCTTTTGATAACACTGTGTTAAGAAGCACACCACATGCTCCTAAAAAATATTCAATTTTCTAATGGATTTTCAAATACATAGTTACTGTTTATTTAAAGCACCATCAATGGCTGAACATGCTGTAAATTACAACAAAAATTAAAATTCACCTGCTAGTCAGGATCTGCTAGGGAGACCTAATGCTCACAGGAGATAATTAGTCTACTTTTCTAATGAAGATATTGAAAAAATGGGATTATGAAGTAGCCATCATATTTCATTGCTTTCAAGATACTCAGCCCTTGTAAATACAAACAGTTCCTTTGGATATGTACAAATCACAGATGAACTTCTTGGAAATTTGGTACAACTTGTAGATGCAAATCACTTCTAGAAAACTGGTTCAAAATATCCCACATTCCTCCTCCTCCTAGGGTCTCTTCTACAAGACAGTGAAAGAAATATTTCCTCTTCAAAATGTATCACGCATTTCATATTAGATGCTGAATAGTCCCAGAAATAGCCAGGAAATCAAAAACTTGGCAAAATACAGATTCATGAAGAGTGCCCGCGGCATCTGTGAAAAATATTCTGGATCAGCATTTTGGTTCAGGTGGCTCTGCCATCACCAGCCTCAATTTTATTTTTTTTTTTTTGAGGGAAAAATAGCTCCCATGAATGGAAAAAGCTCAATTTTCAAGAAGAATCATTAAATTTAATGCTTACTGTAACAGTCATCCAGAGAGAGGTAACAACTGAAATTTAATGCATGTGGGAAGGTGAGAAAATCCTTAAGGGATTGCTAAAACCACACCTTTTAGCACCTCTCAGATTGCTGCTGCTCACTTCCAAAAACAGCATCTCCCTCTTCCTGCCCACTGGGATGCTCCCAGCTGGACTTCTGGACCATAATCAATGCCCTCTGTAAGTTAAATAAATATAATAACAAAGCCACAGTGCAAACTGTGTAACTTAACATCACTTTAGTACTGCAATGAACAGCGAGGAAAACCCCTGAAAGAATAAATAAATAAATGGATGGACTTTGCTGCTTTTCCCAAACTTTTTATGAAATTCTCTTCAACTATTTGTAACTGGAAGTATTGTTTTTGGCTGAGATCTGAGAGGATGCTGTTCCACAGCACTGTGAGGTTTCTATGGTAGCAATTTATTATGGAGCAGCAAAATTATTACAGATCAGTAATTCAGCATTTATAGGTGGGTCATAAAAAACATAGAGTTTCATTGAGATTTTTATATTGTATGGTAACTCATACATGCATGAATTATGCTGTCAGCTTTTAGATTGACTATGTATAGCTGCATGATCATCTCTGTTTGTGTTAAGATTCACCCTGGATCAAAACACAAAACATTTATGTGAAAGAAATTTTAATTTTATTTTGAATATATAATTAATACTATCTAAGCTTGTTCAGCAGTATATGTAGATATATATATATTTATCCTGTATTTCCCATATGAAGGGGCAAAACATGCTATTGGAAATTAAGAATCACTCTAGCTTGCTCATTAACAGGAATGTAGGTAATTATTTATCTGAATTCATAACAAATGATTGCACAAAAATAATTTCACAACCCCCATTCTGTTTTGGTTGATCTGTGAGCTAGTAAAAAAGGCATTTAAATCTGCTTTTCTTCTATGTCAGATCATAGACAATTGGTCTCAGACTGCTTAAATGGCTGGAGCAGTGGAGAACCCCAGCAGAACAAACCAAGCAAAGCAATTAAAAAACCTCAGACTGCTGTGGAAATGAAAGACTAGGAACTTTTCTTCTAATTCCATAAGCACAACCCAAAAATGTACAGAACAACAAATGCAGTCCGTATCTAGAATGCATTAATGGAAATGGCTAAAGTTTAATGCCCCAGACTGCTTTTAAGTAATTTTATCATGTCATTATTTCATGTTGAGGGTAAAACCAATTGTGAGAGGTCTTTTGGATGAATAAAGGTTTATCAACCAGAGCAGCAAAATGGATCTGGATTCTTAAATACAGAGCTCTGAAATTTGGCGTGAAGGTGCCATAGCTAAGAAACACTTCATGCCTTACATAGCAGAAAGCAGAAATTTAAGGGGATACCTGCAAAAAATCTGACAAGAAATCAACTGAGAACCCCACAGGATGGGGGAGACAGAAGGAGGTATAAGGAACCACCTTTTTTCACTTGGACCTTGAAAGTAATTGGGCATTATTTTCTCAGCATCACCCAGAGCTGGATGAGCACAAATGATGAGTGAGAAAATGTGACTTACAGTCAAAGCCACTGTCTGCAACCACTTCCTTGCATGTTTCTATGGTTAATATCTTTTTGAAAAAAAATCACCTAGAGATCTCAACCATCTTTTTAGGTAATGTTAGGAATGAAGCATATCTGAATGCTAAAAACTGTGCATAAACTACTTGGAACAGTTATTTTACACCAATCTTTACTTCTCAATAAGTGCCACCCATAATTCTCTTGTACAAAATGATTTATTTTCTATACACTTCAAATCCTGAACATCTGATTATTTCTACTACTTACATTAATCACACTATTATCAACCTGATGAGACAAGCTTTTAACTTCAGGTTTGGCAGGTTTTTGAATTATTGCAACCACACTGTTTAAAACATGGCTCATGTTAAAAAGTTCACAAAGTCCTGCACTTCTCTAGCAAGGTGCGCTTCAAATCAGAATGCACATATTTGCACACAGGTCAGAATTTAGTGAGAAAAACCCCCTATTTTCAATTATAAAGCTGCTTCCTTTTCTCATAGCAAAAATTCAGTGTGATGGGCTCAGTCTGATTGATGGTGGAGGGGAAATTGGTGATGGATACCCACATTTGGTGGAAGCTGCATTCCTGGAGTGGTTCCCTCTTTTTTAAGATAATAGTGAAAAACCACCAGCAAAATGAAAAACAAAGCCTCTGCCTATTTTACTGATTTATACTGAACATTTTTATACACAATTTGGAAGCCGTCTCCCAACTTTTAAAAATGAATAAAGCAAATTGAATGAATAGGTGCATGAAAAGTGTTTCAATGTCACTTGCACTCTGCATATTTTTAAAGCCTATTTTAAAACATGCTGGGTCCTTGTATCCATAATTTAAACAAGTTTATTCAGAAGAAGGCTTTTTGATGACACATTCAGAGCATAATGTAAGCAAAAGCCCTACTTAATGTACATATTAGGCAAAATAATGCTGTGTATGTCCAAAATAAGTGTCTGAACTGTTTTTACCATGACTTATTCATACACTCAGTGCTGCTTTCATTTACTCCATGAAAACATCTATTCAAAATATTTGTTTCTCATTCCATCACCTCTCCACTGCTAAGTAAAATGAATAACACAATTATCATAAACATGCATTTAATTCATTTTGTCAGACATAATACAGCATGTGAAGGAAAAGGTTTTCCTCTCGTGACTGTAGGGAAAGAAAAGATATTCATCATTTCCTAATGGGAATCCTGCTCATAATAACATCACAATAAATGATTTTAAAATAGTTTATTTTTGAATATTTCAGATCTCTTTGGTAGGTCTAGCTTATCCTGAGAGTTTAAGCTCGGCTTCTTGTCTGTGCTGACATTTTCACTAAAATCGGATAGATGAATAGAAGACCAAAAATGTCACAGAATCTCCACACCTGACAATAATTTCCCAGTAATTATCCCACACTCCTTCTCCACCCTGACAATATAAGTTATCCTGACGATAAAAGTTATTCTCCTTCATTTAATCAGACTCCTCTCCCTGGAAAGGCAGATGTTTCCCCATTAATATGGCAGAATGTCTTTGTTTCCTCACCAACTGTAGAGACAAATGATTAGTACAACAAACTCTGGCAGTCTGCCTCACTGATACTTGGTGCAGACAAGTCAAACTGTTCTGTGGAGTATTTAAATATTTCAGAATTCAGAACAACCCCCTGAATCTATCACATCATCTACAGAAAGGCTGACATTCAACCCAAATGGAATTCAGAGTGGAATTCAGTGGGGAATTCAGAGTGGAATTCAGAATGGAATTCAATGTGGAATTCAGTGGGGAATTCAGAGTGGAATTCAGAGTGGAATTCAATGGGGAATTCAAAGTGGAATTCAGAGTGGAATTCCGAATGGAATTCAGAGTGGCATTCAGAATGGAATTCAGAATGGAATTTGGAATGGCATTCAGTAGGGAATTCAGAATGGAATTCAAAGTGGAATTCAGAATGGAATTCAGAGGAAAATTCAGAGTGGAATTCTGAATGGAATTCAGTGGGAAATTCAAAGTGGAATTCAGTGGGGAATTCAGAGTGGAATTCAGAGTGAATTCAGAGTGGAATTCAGAGTGGAATTCAGAATGGAATTCAGCATAGAATTCAGAATGGAATTCAGCATAGAATTCAGACAGAAATTCAGAGTGGAATTCAGAGTGAATTCCATAATGGAATTCAGAATGGAATTCACCTCCTCTGCTGCCACATCCTCCTGAGGGGTGCAGTGCAGGCTGTCACCACAGCAGAAAATCCACATCTCTGTGTGTACAAACTATGCCAGCCACAACAGGTAGATCAATTCTAGAGCTGAAGGTGAAAACCAGTCAATGGCAGGACAAAATAAGATTACTTCTGCAAACTTGCTAAGCTCACACTTTAAACAGCCTTTTTGATACTCTCCAAGGGAACTTGGATTGCTTTCACAAAAAAGAACTAATGGAGACTTGGATTGCAAAGAAAGCTCTAGAGATGTGATTTGCCATGTCTGTGATGAATGAGAAATTGTCACATTTTTCACAGTGATGAATGGAACAAACTGTGAATGGCAGACAATTTTTGAATTTTTTTTTGCGACTGAAAAATATCTGAGTGAAATGCAGAATAAAGTAGAAGACAAAAATATAAATTTAAGGATGAAGAGATACAGGATAAATCACTGTGTAGCAGAAAGGAAGTTTACAACCATCATCTCATTGTGTATTCCAAACCAAAGGTGTTTGGGTTGAGTACAGATCAAGTGGTTAAAGAAAGCCTTAAAGTGAAAAATGTGACTCTTTATAGGACCTGGTTACTTCTGGCTACTCCTTTCATTCAGAAATACCTTTTAATACTAAAAAAGCAAGGGTGAAGATGGTTGTAACACTCTGTGTTTTGGGGGTAAACTAGAAGGTATTTTGAGGGAAGTTTTTGTAAATGATAGTTATTTCTCTAACTAAACCCCTCAAAGGCTACAATCTGCTCAGTTTCTACAGTCATTCAGCTCATTTTGCACAGGAAAATGTTTGAGTACACAGGTTTATTTTTATTACTATGTTATCTGTACCATGTTTCTTGGATGTTAGTCTAATTGGACGAAAAGTCTCTTACTTCCTTCCACTTCAATATCCAGGCTAAACCGACCAAAGTTATTTCCTCTTCACCCACTAAGAGAATTATTAAATATACTGTGAAACATGACACTAATCCACTGTCTGTTTGGAATAGTATAAATAGTAATTTAGCACCCAAGGCATCCTAGAATACATATATATATACACACACACACATATTTATATATATATATGTACACACAAAGAGAAATATTACCCCCCTATACCCCAGAACAATCTGTTTTCTCTGCAACACAATAAATACAGGGCAATTTCTTAATATTTAGATGCTATTGATTAGTCCCAACTGAAATGAGTCTCTTCAGGATGATGGCATGCTATTCCCTTGAACAGAATGCATCAGTTTTTAGTACAAGTAGTTTTTTTAAAAGGACTATAAAGAGAAAAAAACCCTTCATAACAGCAGAGGTTCATGTTTATGAAAATTTTCTTCTAAGGCAGACAGAAGGAGGGCACAGTCCTTCAGAATTTCAGAGTGAGCTCTCCACACAAAATACTTCTGTATTTCAGCAGTTTCCTCTTAAATGTCAGAACTGAGGGTGCCACTGGACACTACATTATGCAGCCCATTTTGATGTTGCTTATAAACTCTATTTTTTAATATTTCTCTTGCTGAAACTGTCAAAAATCACTTGCAATGCCCAAAGTTATTTATATTATCCTTCAGAACACCTGACCATTGGATATTATGCATAAGACACCCCAACTCTTGTGAATCAATCAAGCACACTGATGGAACCTTGACACGACTGGAACTTCAGGAATAATCACCTTTTGTGCTTATTTTGCAGTTCTAAGGAGAAGAGGTGGTGAATTTGAACTTGCAATTTGAAGTTATAATAATATCCTATAGCTCCTCACCAAGTAAAAAAGATTTGAAAAACTGTATTTAACTTCCAGTTTTGATAAGATTACTACAGGTGTATTAAACCAGGACTTGCACAAGCAAGTAACAGGTTTGGGATAAATAAGTCATATTTTTCTAACATATTGAGTCCTTCTGCTTGTTACAACTTAAAAAACTCCAACATTATAGTCTCTTTTATGACTCCCCAACAAACGGTTTTTGTGGTTGATAATAAAGTAATGCCTGCTACAATTCAGTTTCAAAAAACCAGGGCAATGCTTTCAGTGAAAGACTTTATGGTTAGCACTGTTCAGAGAGAAAATGGAACTCTTGCTAGGAGAAATTTTAAAACTCTACTCAGATTTAGAATGTTAAGTAAAACTGTGATAGAGACATATCAGCTGAACTGGAATCATCACATCACCTGTTATTGCCACTGGCAATTTGGTCATAATTATAACTTTTTGTGCATAAAGGCATTATGAATATTGTTTGTGCCACACATTCACATCTAATCATGACAGAGCAAAACAACCTTTTGCCATTTATATTAACATTTGGTCACTTCACCAAAATGGTGCCACTACCTATGACCAAGCCTCACAATCAGAGAGTCTTACTGGCATGAAATATTCCATTAAAAATACATACTGATAGGAAAAAAAACCCCAAACTGTCTTGCTCTCAGACAACAAGATTTAGTATTATGGGCTGTTTTAATCAAACAATGAAATTAAACACTTTAAAATCAACTGGTAGACACGTATTGCCTAAACTCTGCATAAGAGCTTTACATGCAAAATTAATTAATGGGTCAATTCTTAAACTCTCTGCATCCTGTTATTTTCTATTTTAAAATGTTACTAATTTACAACGACTTCCATGACATTAAATTTAGGTTTACACACTAATATATATTAACAAGATAATTATGTCAAAGGTTATCATCAACAGTTCATAATAAAAAGTTATGCTCAAAAATAAAACTTATTATTTATAGTTTAGGCTGCATAATAAAGTATTAGCAACACAAAATGTTAATTAATTTCTAATTCTCGATTCTTTTATTTGGATTTCATGAAGGTTGATTGGACTTGATCCATCATTTTACGGAAAATTAATTATTTCAAATACATGCACCACTTTATGCAACCTGCCTGATTTGCATTGAGGAAAATTCAGCAGAAGTAATTGAGGCACAAGCAAATACTGGCACTGACTGAACTCAATTTTCATTCCAAATTTCTGCAAAATCCCAAGACACAACAATATCAGATGCAGGGGGAAAACAAACAAAAGCAATGTGTAAAGGGAACATGAAGAGAGAATATTACAAGAATCAGAGAACAAAGGCACTGCAGAACTATTTCAGTGCCATAGATGAACAGTGAGGGCTTCATTCAGGCAAGGTGGAATAAGATATCATATGGCATCCTGACAATTGATGTCTTCATTTAAATGTAAGAATTTACATTCTAATTAGAAAGAATTTACATCTTAATCAGAGGCAGCTGTATTATCTTGTTACTGTTTTTTTCAAAGGTAATGAACTAAAGTACTGCTGTGCTTTTTCAACCAGAAACTAAATAGACAGCATACAGTGTTATTTTATAGCCTACCTGCTGTAAGCTGTTATTAATATTTTCAGAAACTAAATTCCAACAAAATCTTTTAAAATAAAAATTGTACTTGACATTGCTGGAACGATATTATAAAGGCTTGTTTAAAATATTTAACCAAGACCCTTTCTAACTTATATTTTTAAGCACATGTAGTCATAAAGGTATCATTAGTATGGCACCAGAGAAGCGCACTTTAGTTTTAGGCTTCAAGTAGCAGAGTATAATTTTGGAAGGGAAAAAGTATTTGGAAAATTTTTAATAAAACAACCAGTTCCACGTGTATCTTTCCACATTGTTCACACAATGCACAAGGAAAAATCAAATTAAAGATCATTTTTGAAGCTCTTTTGTAAATACACTTTCAGTTGAGGCCAAACTGAAGTGGTTTAGATGCCAATTCTAAAGGAGGAGCCCCACCAGGGAATATGGAGCTGCTTTTACAGGCATTTTCAGCCTTACAAAATCATGCTTTAGTAGTTCAGCCTAGTTACAAATTTTTTTGGCTCTTGCATATATATATATTATATCTTGATACCAACATATAATACACAACTGCTGCTGGGAAACTTCAGGTATGAGTGCAGAAGGAAGCAAAGACTTTTCTTATTCCTTATGAAGAAATTAACCTGGGGATAGGTCTGGGAAGCTCCTGGTTCAGTGACCAGCTCTGCAAAAACTAACTCTGGAAAAACTTTGTTCCACCATCATTTGTCTCTCCACATTTGTTAGATCTCTCTCAGCTCCCAGAAAAACTCAAGAACTCCAATGGGAAATTGTTTTGTAGGGATGGACTTTGGTTTGTAAATCCAAATGGAGATAAAGGATTAGAAAATACACATTAAACTCTTAAATCCAATTAATGCCATATTCTACTGAAACACCAGCCCAAGGAACTCAGAACACAAAACACAAAACATTTACTTATATCACAGATACTTGGGGGAAAAAGGACAAGCAAAATGAATCTCCCATGAGTACTGGGAGAGAGATTTCATGTGAGTTTATTAGATCCACAAAAACCACTGGTTTTCTAATAAACCAGTGGTTTATTAGAACCACTTCCTTAGGAAGTTTAGTTCCTCACTCCTGAATGCTCATGCCACTGAATTTATTGATAAATATTTGTGTGTTTTGACAGTGATACAGTTTAAGGAGAGGTGAAAAGGGCTAAAAACACACATCAAGAATGTGAAAAGCAGCTGAATGAAATAGATATTAGTGAAGAAGTGGAAGGAACTGAAATAAATGGCTTCAATATATTATTAGAGAGAGGTGTTTTGTTTTACTTATTCCATTGTTTCACATCATGAGATGCATTTGATATTTTCCCACTCTCTAAGTATATATCCACTTCATAATTAAGCTACCACTTTTTAAGTTTATCCAAGTTTTCAATTTATTCCACTTGATAAACTGTGGGGTTTTGTCCTACACCTGCTTCTTCCTGTTCCGTTTACACTCTTCTAAAAAAATTTGCTTTGCTTCTGAATATATTTAAGTGTTCTTTTAGTTCATATGAATGATTGAAACTCATCTTGACACACTCTTGAGAACACCTAAATTTGCTGTAGCTATACTTTAATTCCTCTCTCCATTGTTTGTTATCACCATAAAAGAGTGTTTGACAGAAAAGAATATGTTTTAATTTACATTTACTGCTGATGTCTTCCTAATAACCACATTGTTAAGATCCCACTTACTGTTTAATTACTTAATATCATTTCAAGAAATGTCATGGTCCAAAGGGTGATTTTTCTAATAAACAGTATATCTAATATCCAGGCTGTGTCTAAAAGAATTCTGCATCAAACAGTTTGAAGTAAAAATCAAACACAAATTTGTTGTCCTCATACTAGGCTAAACATTTTTGAAACATGAGACATATTAACAAAGTAAAAAAACCAACCAGACAAAACCAAGTGGCCACTTAAAATTTTTAAAATGTCAATTTTAAAAGCAGTCCCACTTAAATTCTTCTATTATGACATGGAAAAAGAGTAACATATTCTTTGGATGAGCAAATCATCCCTCTTTTCTTGGATTTGCTCATCCATCATTCTTTGGATGAGCACTCCTCATATTTCCTCTTTCCTGCGAGAAGTAAAGCAGTTTGCGAAAACCTCTGGAATGGGCTCCATGAAACGGGGAAATATTCCAGTTCTGCACATGGAAGAGCAATGGAATCTCAATGAAACAGCACAGATTGCCCCCAGTCCAGGCAGAGCTCTCCTAAAAACCATGTTCATGTCAAGAACAGGGCTGCTGCACCAGGCCCTTCATCCCTCCTTTGGCTGATGCAAGCAGGATCAGGATCAGCTGATTAATTCCTGCTACACCAATTGATTTAATATCTCCCAGGCTTCCCAAAGAACAGCTGACTTTGTCCTCCCTCCTCTCAGCTCAGCCTGAGGTCTGTGAGCTTTGTTTGGTTCAGAATCCCACTGTGCATCTGAACTACTGCCTGTATCACTGGCAGGTTTATCTCTGCCAAGGGGGACTGAAGAGAGCTCTGCTAAAATCAATGTTTTGTGACTCTGCTAAAAGTCAATGTGTGTTGTGACTCTGCTAAAAGTCAATGTTTTGTGACTCTCCCATGGTGCTAAGGAGAAGCACTCCCCCAAGGGAATCAGGAGTGTTTGAAGACTCTGTCACTCCCAGTCTGGTTGGTTTTTTTACTTTTTTAATATGTCTTCTGGTGTGTCAGAAGACTGAGGACGGAAACCTGAGCCAAGAAACATCCATCCCAACTACTATGGCTTTAGCTATTAAGGAGAGCTCATCCTCATCCTCACCTTCATCCTCATCAGTGTCCAGCTCATAGAGGATTTAGTAATTTAGGAGAGAACTTCCTGAAGCTAAACAGGAAACATCCATCCTAGCTACTACTATGGGTTTAGCTATTTAGGAGAGCTCATCCTCATCCTCAGAGTGTGAGTGTCCAGCTCATAGTGGATTTAGTTATTAAGGAAAGAACATCCTGGAGCTAATCAGGAAACATCCATCCTAACTACTATGACTTTAGCTATTAAGGAGAGCTCATCCTCATCCTCATCTTCATCCTCATCAGTGTCCAGCTCATAGTGGATTTAGTTATTTAGGAGAGAACATCCAGGAGCTAAATAGGAAACATCCATCCTAACTACTATGGCTTTACCTATTAAGCAGAGCTCATCCTCATCCTCATCCTCATCCTCATGAGTGTCCAGCTCATAGAGGATTTAGTAATTTAGGAGAGAACTTCCTGAAGCTAAACAGGAAACATCCATCCTAGCTGCTACTATGGCTTTAGCTATTTAGGAGAGCTCATCCTCATCCTCAGAGTGTGAGTGTCCAGCTCATAGTGGATTTAGTTATTAAGGAAAGAACATCCTGGAGCTAATCAGGAAACATCCATCCAAACTACTATGACTTTAGCTATTAAGGAGAGCTCATCCTCATCCTCACCTTCATCCTCATCAGTGTCCAGCTCATAGTGGATTTAGTTATTTAGGAGAGAACATCCAGAAGCTAAATAGGAAACATCCATCCTAACTACTATGGCTTTAGCTATTAAGGAGAGCTCATCCTCATCCTCATCCTCATCAGTGTCCAGCTCATAGTGGATTTAGTCATTTAGGAGAGAACATCCTGGAGCTAATCAGGAAACATCCATCCTAGCTACTACTATGGGTTTAGCTATTTAGGAGAGCTCATCCTCATCCTCATCCTCATCCTCATCCTCATCCTCATCCTCATCCTCATGAGTGTCCAGCTCATAGTGGATTTAGTAATTTAGGAGAGAACATCCAGGAGCTAAATAGGAAACATCCATCCTAACTACTATGGCTTTACCTATTAAGCAGAGCTCATCCTCATCCTCATCCTCATCCTCATGAGTGTCCAGCTCATAGTGGATTTAGTCATTTAGTAGAGAACTTCCTGGAGCTAAACAGGAAACATCCATCCTAGCTGCTACTATGGCTTTAGCTATTAAGGAGAGCTCATCCTCATCCTCAGAGTGTGAGTGTCCAGCTCATAGTGGATTTAGTTATTTAGGACAGAACATCCTGGAGCTAAATAGGAAACATCCATCCTAACTACTACTCTGGGTTTTAGCTATTTAAGACAGCTCATCCTCATCCTCAGAGTGTGAGTATCCAGCTCATAGTGGAGTTAGTTATTAAGGAAAGAACATCCTGGAGCTAATCAGGAAACATCCATCCTAGCTGCTACTATGGCTTTAGCTCTTTAAGAGAGCTCATCCTCAGAGTGTGAGTGTCCAGCTGATACTGGATTTAGTTATTTAGGACAGAACATCCTGGAGCCAGCTGAAATGCTGGCTGCAGGAAGAGGAGCTGAGGGTAAATTGCTGCACAAACATTCTGCTTCCTGGGTGCAGTTCTGCATGGTAAATGTGTCACATCCAGCTGGCTGTGACCATGCTGCACCTTCCCTTCATGTACCAGTACAGACAGAAATCATCCTTTATCTGCAGTCTTCGCTAAATTACATTCAAATGCCCAAGACCAAGCATGCTGGCTGCAGAAAAACCCAAAATATCACTGAAATTACTACAGAATTAGCAACAAGAAGAGATGTACCTTACTGAAAGGTATTCATGTCATTAGAATTCTAAAATTTCCTAAACATCACTGAGCTGTTTCATCATCCACTAAATGAACCAATTCTTGATGTCACAGCTGAATCAGGCAAAAAAAAAATCTAAATCACAACCAGGTCATGGACCCAACAAGAATAACACTTTTAAAAAATTGGTTTATATGTTCAGAATTAGGAAAGAAAAACTTTTTGATTAAAAATTTTTTTAAAACAAACATAACTGAATAAAAAAGCTTTTTAAAAATCATTAAATGACTCCCTATTAAAATGCTTATTTAAGCTTTCCTCTGCCAGTTACTATTGTCAAAATATACAGCAGTAGTTAATAAGACAAGACTAGACTTAACTATTGGCTCTCATAATAAAACATGAAGATAAAAATGAGGCTTGGTGTAATTTATACGAGAGAAAATGATGTACTAAAAGCAAGACACTAAATCAATTTTAAACACCAAACACAATTTATGTCTGACTTTAAAACTCATCCTCCAAACATTAATCTAGACAAAGGCCAGAAACTGAATGAGGCTTAATTTGTGAAACTGATACCTTTCATCATAACCTTTAGCTGAAAAGGTCATTAGATATATTATATCTAAGTGAGCAGCTTATCCCTGCTTCATTACTGATAATTAAGGCGAGTAATATTTTCTTGACAGTAATGTGTCCAGTAAGAGATATTGTCTAGTTTGCATAAACCAGACATTAATTACCAGAGTAGTATCAGAGATAAAAAAAATTAAGTACCTGTGTAACATAATTTCATTATTTTTTCTTCATTTCCTTAAAGAATTAGCAGGCTCAGAAACATAATGAGCATATTAAGAAATCCATTTTCAAGCATTTATTAAAATCCTTATTAGACATTACACAAATATATTTTTGCACTTACATAAACAGAAATGAAGGCATCTTGAAATAAACACATTATTTAGATATTTTGTCATCTTGCTTTACAGGGCAACATTCAATGGTGAAGTGCAGTTATCAAATAACAGGTTCATATTTGGACTTAATTTCAAATGTTAAGGCTTTCATATAGATGCAATCACAAATGATGCCAGGACCTCTGATCTGCAACTCTGGCACATGCAAATGCTGTTTCACCTCATTTGCATAAATGGCATTTTTGCTACTATACAGGGCAGCACATGGATCAAATATCCATGTGAGGATGACAACGCCGTCCCTTGGATCATTATCCTGTTAACACTTTTCATTTCTCACTGGAAACTACTCTTAGTGTTTTTAAAAGCTGTAGTGCACAGTGTTTAACAGGTAGAAGAATGAGAGATGAATGTTTGGTTTTCCCAGCTTTTACAGAGATGGGGCAACTGAGAGGCATTTAAAAGATTTTATTCCATTACCAGTCTTGATGAAGGGTGAGACAAGAGATGTAAAACTCAACACCTATTTGAAGAAGCCAACCAATTTCCTGGTTACAACACCTTGTAAATGTTTTTCAGCCTATCAGCTTTTGCTATCTCTAACACCAATCCCCTACATTTTTACCACTGTATTTTCACGTAGTCCTGCTAACAATGCATCCTTCACAGTTCCAATTCTCCAAATTATCTGGCCTTTTTGCAAAGCCATATTCTGGAATTGTTGAAACACTTGTTTCAGGTTCAATCTCTCTCTCTCAGCCATGTCCTCTCTGCTCCCCAAGGCAGCACACCTTATCTCAGAGTTTGCACACACGTGTACAAGGCTGTGTGATCTCTCCGTCAGCTTCTGAGAATCCTTTACAAACCCATTTCCCTCAATGAATTACCTGCTGTGGTTCACTCCCAAGGTGTGTTATCTACCAAACTCCACTCATGAAAACCTAGACAAATGTTATCCAGGGAGATTTTTACCCCTGAGCCACGACACAATCCATAAATGCTGCTGGCACCCCGTGCCCTGCAGGAACCATAAAATTGATGCCTTATCCTTTTCTCCCTTGAGATCCTCTCCCCATGAGCATTTCCAAGCAGCATTTCTCACAAAGCATCACTAATTCAGAGGAGGGTCCAGGGCTCTCTGTTGGACAGGGGACTGTTACACTAAAACCTGCTCCCTGCCAGATGTGGTGGGCTCCAAAGAACATTCCCTGGGCTTTCCAGGGAAAAGATACCCTGTCATCAAAGGCAGAAAGAAGATGGGTGGGAAGGAATAGGAGAAAGACTGTCACAGCTATGGATGTCAGCTGTGACTCCCTGGAGCTTGGATGGACATATTCAGAACCAGCCAGAGGAGCACTTCTCTTATTTATTTATATTATATTAATTTGTGCACATTATTCTGAACCAGTTAATGCTTTAAGTTGGCTGACAATGTGTTATCACCACAATCATTTGTCAGACACAGACCTGAAACACTGGAAAGTTAATTGGAAGATCTGTTTTGTGATAATCACCTAATGAGAAACCAGCATGAAAGCTAAATTAAGGCAAAAAAGGTGAATATCTGGAAAAGACAAAGAAATCTTTCAGTAGTAATTGAAACTATTAAAATTGTGGTTGAGTCTATTTGTGTTATGCAAAATGACCACTTTGCATCAGCAATTTTGACACAAAATCGTTGCTTGAGTTAAAGGAAATGTAAGGAAAAGTGAGGGTATGATAATGCCATGCCTGTATGTGCTGAGGCAGGACCATCTGCATCTGTAATCAATATTTTTTCCCCCTTCCCCAGGGCAAAGACCAAAAAATAGTGGTGAGATAAAGTTGTGTGAGGTGTCTGGGCACCTGTGAGAGAACAGAACCCTAAATCTTAGTACATTGCAAACCTAAATCTCAGTACAGGAAACCTAAATCTCAGTACAGGAAACCCAAATTTCAGTACAGGAACCCTAAATCTCAGTACAGAAAACCCAAATCTCAGTACAGAAAACCCAAATCTCAGTACAGGAAACCCAAATCTCAGTACAGAAACCCCAAATCTCAGTACAGGAACCCTAAATCTCAGTACAGAAAACCCAAATCTCAGTACAGGAAACCCAAATCTCAGTACAGGAAACCTAAATCTCAGCACATGGGCATTCTCACCACCCAGCCTCTCTCACATGGCCCAGATTCTGGGCACAGCCTCATTTTTCCAAATTGATTTTATTTAAAGAGGAAATTCACTTAACCTGGAAAACACTGTCGCTTCAAGCCCAAATTAAGCTATTGATGCTCTCCCTGAAAACTGGCTGCACTCACCTGTGCCATGCTGCCAGCAGTACCCAAAATTGCATTTCGCATGGCAGATGGCCAGGATATTTCTGCCTTTTCTTTTGGGCCATGGCCTGGCTGCCTGTGAGGCAGGAACCACCATGGGGAGTGACCAGGTCACAGCAGGAGCTGAATCCAAGCCCACGCCAACATTTGCTCTCAACTCCAACATCGCAAGGACCAGAAACCAAAGCAGAAGCCCCCACAAATGTTAATATGCTATTTTGACATCTCCTTTGATGGAAAATGCCCTCGTTCTTCCCAGTTTCTTGGGTAGAACAAGTGATGGCAATCACTGGCACCTGGCAGATGTAACAACCGAGGTTATTTTTACTCCAAATATCCTGAATTCAGCTCTGAAGAAGTTGCTGATTAGCCTACAGACTCTTTCTAAATTAGAACTATTATTCTTTGACATCAGAACAGTACTGCTGAGCTAGTGACATGTAAAACATTGCTCATTGGTGTCAGAATTCGTAGGATTATGGCATATGATACTGCAGATGGCTATTTATTTATAAAGTGTAACACTGTTTCAGTCATGAATTATTCATTTGTGGCATAATATTGACAAAAATCTCCTGCATGTATATCCTGAAACATTTGCTGTTTTCAGTGCTATTACAAATAATGACTTCACCCATCTGGTTTTACTCTGTATTTTGGTTAAAAAATGATCAGAGTGAAAACATCAAACAATCTTTTTTAGCCCATTCAGAGAATCAGTATGCTTTAATGGGTAATCACATTAAAAAATTATTAATATCTCCAAAAAACCAGCAAAGGAATTGGTTTTTTAACTGCTATTTCCCATTTTGCCATAGATAAGTTTTCACAGAGTGAATTTCTAATCTTTGACTTTACAAGTTCTGGCTGTCATTTGATCGTGGGATGTGTATTTTCCTTTTTGACAGAAGAATGAAACTGAGGTCCAAATTACTAAACTGAAATAAATAATTCCATTTATAAACAAAGCTACTTAAATCTTTTCAAAAGATTAGATTTCAGAAAATTCAGAAAGAATTCTGAATGTAAGTTCATAAAATTAGAAAAAAATACAGGTTTTCTGTCCCACTTAATATACACTGAATGTACAATACACAGTGAAATGGATTTTTGTGTAATTTCATTGTGAACATTGATTAACCTCTCCTCAGTAAATGATATCACAGTCCTTGAGATAGCAATGCAAACATAAAGTCATTTTCATTTAAATATCAAGCTCACAAGAAACGTCTAATTGTAAACTGACTCTGGAACAAAGTTCTGAATCTGGTCTGCTTGATGAAATTAATAAATTTATATATTATATTATACATTTATATATATTACACATTACAAATGTATACAGCTTGCTCATTTTTTATTCTGATAATGTGCTCAATGTGATAATTTCCTATTATTCCAGCAGACAGTGGAACTTGTTATTTTTAGTAACATTTCACTGATCTACTTCTCCTTGATTATTTTTCAATTTGGCAGTTACTTATTTTTCCAGAACTTAAAAGTTATACTTAAGTTTTAGAAAAATAAGTAACTGCCAAATTGAACAACACTTAAAAAGTTGTACTTTTAACTTAAAGCACTTAAAAGTTGTACTTTTATCTTAAAAATAAGTACACTTATTTTTCTAAAACTGTCAGCAACAGACATAATGGAATATTTTTTCAAATAAGAAATGTAATGCTGGAAACTTTGAGAACTTCACTGGAGATGAAAGGTGCAAACTTAAGCTGACAACTCTTCCCAATAAGTCTTTGCTTTTCACAGCTTGCCTCAGTTTAAGAGGCAAAAATGAGCATTTACTACATCTTCAGCCTCTCAAATCTGAGCTCAGAGAGGTCAAAATCCAAATTAGATTTATTAGCAAACTGGGGAAACAGCCACTGCCCAAACCCAGCCAATGCTGGCAGTTACAAAACTAATTCTGCAGCTGCATGATTATTTCAGTGTTAACCTGACTAGAAAACAAACTGAATATTCTGGATGACCGTACAAAGAACGACAAGAGACAGAACCACATTTTGATTTTTAAAGGTATTCTAAGGAGGGCACATCATTTTTCTCTGTTGTTCAGCTAAAACATCAGGCTGAAATGTGTTCTGAGCACTTGGGGGAGCAAAGCACAGCCTCCTTGAGGGTGTTCAGAGTGGGTTTCCACCAAGAGCAGGAGCATGAACGTGTTCTCCTCGTGTCCCACACCTTCCCCTGTGACAGACAGGGAGCAGGGCTACAAACCCCACAGCTTTCCTGCAGGTTTTGGCCGTGTACCTGAAAGCCACGTTTTTACTTTGAGGTTTTGACAAATGGAAAAGCTGTGTTTGAAATTCTGACATCCAAACCTGCAATTTCATGTTCCATCTATGCAACATCCCCTTTAGGTGTAAATACAAGTGGAAGTAAACACCATTTAAAATTATTCCGCTTAAGTTCAGTGCTATGCATTTTCTCATATTAATTACCAAGAGAAAAAAAAAATAAAACAGTAAAAAAAAATTGCTAAAGAGCTACTCTCTTTAAAAATACAACTTTGGACCTACATTCCATATTCACAGTATTCATTACACACTTTGTCACCTTCATTACCTTATTATGTATTTTTTCTTCTCAGGCCCACAAAATTTTTGCAAATAGCAATATCATATGGCCATGAGGAAAAATGGTGTTAGCTGGAGTTTTGTAGCCTGTTATTGAAATGCAAAATTTGAAGTTAAGTTGTGTGAGAAATTTATACAGGAAATTATTCACGGCGTTCACAAAGCCTTGCTTTATCATCTTGTGTGCATCTATACTAAGTCAGATAACGAAAATTTATTTATCTGTTGTTTTATCTTGGTTTATCTTTAGTTTATGTTTTTGAGATTTGATTTATCTGTCGTTTTATCTTGATTTATCTTGGGTTTACCTTTTTGATATTTGATTTATGTTTTGTTCATTCATTTATTTTGTCAGCTGTACTTGCTAGCATAGTCCAAAACAGTTTTTGGTTTTTTGCAGCAGTGTTTCAGAAACTGTTAAAAATGCTGAAATATAGTAAAAATTTTATATTCCTCAGGAATAATTTTGCTTTTTGTTTGACACAAAGTCATTTTTGAACGCTGCACCAAGGAAATGAGTTTCACAGGTCAGTCTCCTGGTCAGGATGTGTCCCAGGTTGGGATCAGTCACTGCTGTAAACTGAGAAGTTTAACTGCTGCTACTTTTGCTCTTTGCTTCCTACACTACAGATAAAAAAATTAGAGAAAGAACTGGCACAGAAATTTCTTGTTCACCTGATGTGTAATCGAAAAATGGCAATTTTTATGGATGTAGTCTCCAAACTCAACCCCTTTAGTTTGAGCATCAACGCCTAAGCTTGGCTTTTTTTTTGGGAAAAGCTTAAAAAAGCCCACTCGTTTAATGCAAAACCACATCAGCTTAGCCAACTTCTTTCCTCCGACATTTGTGAGGCTGTGCAATAGCCCTCCTGTGGAACAGCTGCACTGACACAATGGGCTGCAGACGTTTTTACTGTCCTAATAATCCACATATTAAAGAGTCCCTAAATACTCATTGATGCGACAGACCATAACAACTCCCTGGGAGCTGCTGCAGTTTATCAGGTCAGTGATCTGCATGCTGAGGATTCCCCAGGTGCTCATTGACAGGTAGCATCTCATACACACTTGTACTAAAATAATAATTGCTTCAAAGGAACTGTTAAATCCCAGTCGCGAGCACAAATTAATTTAAAACCACTGAGACAGCACTTTGTTTTTTTTCTACAGATCTGACAAATCTGGACAAATTTACTAGACAAACCAAGACATCTGAGCAAGAACAAACATCACATGGTTAGGCTATTTTCATTGTCTTAAAAATGCCACCCACCTTGTCCTCAATGAATTACAATCACTGCCTTTCTGCTTGGCAAGGGCAACCTAAAAACTGTCCTTGCCACTGTTAGAAAAAAGTGAATTAAAAACCTATTATAGAGTTAATAATCTTAATTGAAGATCTAACTTGTTGTTACCTATGTCCTCGCTTTCTTTCTCTGTGCAGTGTTTTCTTCTGTCCTCAACTCTTTACTACAAACCACCCAACCCCTTTTTTTTCCCTTTCTCTTTTCTTCCATATCCCAACAAGTGATTTAGCCTTGCCAGCCCAGATTCCTTTAATTTCTTTCTCTATTGCTACCTCTCACTAAATGTATGGCCTGCAGATTAGAGGAAAACTGAGTACAGCCTAGAAACCTTTTCACCCAAAAGAACCTGTGGTGATTTCCCTGCAGCTCCCACCCACTGCATCACAAATGACAAATGAGTCACACTCCAGTCAACTTCCTGCTTTGTTCTGGGTTTCAGACAAAGCTGCGCATGAAGGTGCTCTGTAAGAGCCTGAATGAGAGATGTGGGAGTCCAGGGGCTCTCCATAATGCAGTTTATTCCATCCAAGAGGTTACTGCAGTCCAGGGTTGTGAGTGACAGAGCTGTGCCCACAGCTGTCAGCTCCAGCTGCAGGCAGGCCTGGAGACCCTTTGGTTTTGGTTACAATGCATTCTAGACTTTTCTTTAGGTTACAATGCATTACACACTTTTCTTTGCTGAGCATCTTAACACAGTAGAACCAATCTATACCTTAACTTTTATCTCTAGCCTATCATAACTACTGCAATTACCATATTCATGTTACTGTTCTCCAGTCACTAAAGTTAGTACATTACAGTTTAAGCTAGAAGTTGTTTTTCAGTTTTCTTGCAGTGAAAAATTCTGAGACCCTTTTTTCTACTTACAGCTTTGCTGACTTGTTTGCCTGTGCTATTTTTCTGCTTGGTAAAAACATCTTCTTGTTTGGGGTGGGTTTCTCCTTTGCTCTAAGCCATAAAAACCCCTTCTAACTCACACACCCTTTGCCTCCTTGGTTATCCAGTAAGACTGGCTCAGCAATTCTTTTCCTCTATATCAAAACTTGCTTCCATCTCTATCCCTTCATCAGACTCTACGTATAAAAATCTTTCTGCTAAGCACACATATCTGTGAGACTGTCTTGTCAAACTTTCATCCTTCCCAACAGTGTTCATGCCTACAGTGAGAACACAGCTCCTCTAAAGGCTGATCCACAGCGCTGAGCTAGAATGCCTTGGAATCCATGCCCAAGATGAACTTCAGCCTGATAATGCAAACCTCTGCCATTTGGCACAGGCAGCTGTAGGAATTTCTGGTGCAGCTGTATGGAATTCTGGTGCAGCTGTACGGAATTCTGGTGCAGCTGTATGGAATTCTGGTGCAGCTGTATGGAATTTTGGTACAGCTGTATGGAATTCTGGTGCAGCTGTATGGAATTCTGGGGCAGCTGTAGGGAAGTTTGGTACAGCTGTATGGAATTTTTGGTGCAGCTGTATGGAATTTTGGTGCAGCTGTATGGAATCTTGGTACAGCTGTACGGAATTCTGGCGCAGCTGTATGGAATTTTTGGTGCAGCTGTATGGAATTTTGGTGCAGCTCTATGGAATTTTGGTACAGCTGTATGGAATTCTGGTGCAGCTGTATGGAATTTCGGTACAGCTGTATGGAATGCTTCAGGGCTCAGTCTGATATTCCTGCCAGCTCCTACATCAATTGCTCCACAGGGCTCTGAAATCACACACTTCAAGTGTTATTTATGGCCCAATCAAGACATAAATCAGCTGCACTGCTTGTTTGCGTCACTTGGTTTTTATGAGTCATTTGTGTTATGGCTACCAGGACTCATCGATCCAGCTGACACTGGCTGCTGTGGGCTTGGGAAAACATGCTTCATGAGAACTGTAATTCCAAATCAGATGAGACCTCAATCAAATTTCCACTAACAGTCAGGGTAGATGCAGTGCTCTTGCACAGAACTCAACAGCTCAAAGCTGATAATCAAAACAAGGAACCACAACAAGAAGTGGAAGCATCAAAAAAATCCCTGCACAGATCCATGACTTGGATAACACTGACTATGATAATGGATACAAAGAGATTTAAGAGATTAAAGAGATAATATGATAGCTCATAGCAATGTAACACTGGCACTTGGACACTGCCAACTCAGATTGTGACAGTTCACTTCTCAAAACCTAAATAGCATCATAGAAATGAAGAAGAAAGCAATACTTCTTCCCATAGAACACTCCTAATAGGTAACCTTTCTTCTTGGTCTATATATTTTGTTTCCATTGCCAAGACCTGAATTGCTTCTCTCCAGCCTTTTTCTTTATCATCTTGATGAATCCAGACATATTCTAAACATTACTGCAAAGATTATTTTTCTAGGCCAGTGCTTTGGTTAGGGACACGAATGTCATTTTAGCCCTCCATTATCCCATTTTTTACTGCTGAAGCAAACACAAACCACATATCTTGATTTTCAAGGTCCTTGCAATTTAACATCACTTTAAATATCTTAAACAGCAGCATAGCTATCCCATATCTGTGAAATCTGTATTTTGTTTTCTCTTCTTAAGTTTGGGATGCTTTACATACAAAAATTCCCAAAATGTCTCATTACACTCTTTCAAAAATTCCTCAATAATTTCCTCTATCAAAATATCTTCTATCATAGAACATACATGCTGAACTAATCTAAGACTTAGGCTAGGCTGATGAAATCCTAACACAGCAAATCACTGACTTTTTTCTGCTTAAGAAGATAAGAACTGGCACTGTTAGCTTGAAAAGCTCTCCCAGCTGTAAATGACTTTTCTTGATGGAGCCAAAGGATTGGAGACAGGGGCAGGGTTTGGGTATGTGCAGCTCTCTCCACAGCAAGAACCCTCTTTAAAAATGAGGCCAGAGATGCCAGAATCATCATTCTGGGCATGAAGGAGCCATAAATTCAAGGTGGCCCAACATATTTGTGCTGTGGACAGAGAGACTCCTACAGGAAGGATGTTTGTCTCCTGGGTGCTTCCTGCTTCCCCTGGCAGCGGGTTTGTGCTCTTTTGAGGCAGTTTTATAGAACCAGGGTGCCTAAAGGACATGGGCACTGTGTATCAGCACAAAGACAAAATGAGCTAGGTGAGTAATGGTGACAGTGTCCATAAGCCATCTGTCTTACACAATCTCCAGCAAGATTTGATGGTCCTAAGTAGACCAATCTCCAAAATAAGCAGCACAAGGCTGAGGGTGAACAATCCAGAAATAAGAAATTCCTCACAGACTTGTGCTGAAGGGAGGAAAGGCAGTGAGATGAAGCACCTGAAGCAGCAGTAGTATCAATAAAAGTGGTTGGATTGATATGTTTTTTTCTGTGCTGTGTGATTGAAGCCAGTTCTCTGAATATTCATGAGGAACAGGTTTCAGTCTGTGCAAAAGCTCTTTTTTGTGTTTTTGTCTTCGTGGGCTCTGTGAAGAATCAAAGACATATAAGTATAAGCCTGGAATTTTTAATGTCGTGTGGAACTTTCACCAACTGTGTGGCCGAATGAAACAATTCATCAAACAGCAGTTTTCCAACCAGCGATCGCATTTCTTTCAGCAAACCAACACTATTAAGTCACAAGGCCTCTCTGTTGCCAAGGAATTCAGAAAGCAGTCTGTGGCAGTGCCCACAGCATTTGAAGCAGCCTGGTCTGAAGTTCTGCCTGTCAGCTGAACTTCCATCCCAGAGGAAAGAGAATCCTCCTTTGAATCTCTAGGACATAAGACTGACTATCAGGCTTCCTTTTGTTAATGAGCTCACATTAACAGCCAGCCAAGAGTTTGGTGTAGCAGTAAAGAAGCTCAGGCACTAATCCAGCTGCTGAAGGCATTCCAGTATTTGGCGTCTTTGAATCACAGAATCATTGCCTGGCTTGGGTTGGGAGGGACCTCTGGACATGATCTAGTCCAGTCTCCAAGAAGAACAAGATCCTCCCAACGTGGCTTTTAAAGGAAAGATGAGGAAGGGGGGAAGTGAAGAGGAAAGCAGGATGGATGGCAGCATCAGCCAAAGAGCAGTGATCACAGCTCAAAGATAAACAGCATTAATAATATAAACAAACACATATGCCAGCTGCTGCCCATGGGGCCTGATTCAGCACTTTGCATTTAGTTCTATTTACTCCATTTTTACAGAGCTTGAAACTGTATGGAAAGTACATCCTAACATTAAAACTTTTAGCAAGAATGTTGCTAATTAAGTATTTTCCAGTAGCTCTCTTGATGAAGACATAAGGTCTTTAGTCAATTGAAAGTCTGAATTAACACCTTCCAAACATCTGCTGTATCCCAGGAATTGCATTTATGTGTGATCTCTGAAGTGTTTTTCAAAGGATATTTAGAGCTTTATCAATGCAATAGAGAGTATAACACATTCTCTTTTATAAAAATTACTATTTTTTTGAAGTAGAATCTTAAAAGTCTCCTCTAGTTTCAGTCTCTGAAAGCACTAATCTAATTTCAAGAGGATTTAAAAGTTATGCTTCTTCAATACAAAAGCACTCTTAATGATCTCTTATTACTTCTAGAATAACAAAGGGGTTATTAACCACCACACTAGATATGGAAATTGATAGGGAAAGCTACCACTACCTAGAATTACAGACCAGATTTACAAATAGCTGCATTTTCATCTTAAAATGTAATATTCAATGACATTGCACATTAGAGATCCTAAGACATAACTAATGTGTCTTAGTAACTAATACATTCAAGTGTGCAAGTAACTAATACATTCAAGTGTGCAATCAGATGGACAAAATTATTTAAATATATATGGCTAGTATTTTTAAAGGATTGCTGCTTATCTTGAAAATTATGTTTTTCCTTTACTTTTAACTGCTGATGGATTTGCAGACCCCTACAATTCAAACCCCTCTCCCTCGGTTCCTTTGGCAGTGCAGTGGTAACGGGATGGAACTCTTCTGCCACCTCCAAACCCCTCTAATATTGTTTTATAGACAATAAAACCACTGCAAGTACGCAATATGCAACAGAAGAGGCTTGAGTAGGGCCTCATTTTTGTATGACAGCTGCTCATTCTGATGTGGACAAGAACATTTATCCATGAGGAAGGTCACGGCACCAAGCGGCGGCTGAACGCTTAGAATGTCGCACAGGAAAGAGCACACAGGAAAATCTCAAATCCAGACAAAGAATTTAACAAGTTATTTTTTAAGAAGTCGTAGTTAATACCAAAGGGAGCATAAAAAATAGTTCTGGAACCAGGCACAAAGCAAACAGCTTCCCCCAAGGAGTGGCAGATGTCCAGGCAATAGGACGTGAGCAGCTGTGGGTGCTCTGCTTGGGCTGCCAGCTCTGAGATGGTGACACTGCTTTCTGTCCCCTGGACAGCAGCTCTAGAGTGACCAGCACCTCCTCAGGGCACTCTACTGGGCCACAGAGGGACACTCAAAGGAAAAAGAATCAGAATGAAGTCAATTAAAATAAACAAATTAACAAACATGGAGAGCAGGACAAAAATTATGGGTAGATTTAGTACACTGCTGCTGCAACAGGTGAGGCGAGCGTGGCTGTGTGGCTGAGTAATTCTTCCCTGCCTTCAGAGCAGCTGGTTAATAAAATTAATGATTTATATATTCAAAAGGGTGCTGATTCCTCTGGACTTGTTGGCTGGAAATGCTGTAGAAAGCATGACACCCATATAATTTAGCTTCCTCCCCAAAACTGAAATAGATACAAGCACAACATTCAGCTGCCAAGCATTTAAAAAAGATTACTAATTCAGTTTGAACTTAATCTGCTGAATGAAAGTACTTTAAAAAATGTATTTCAGTTCTAAGGAGAAAAGCATGAGTTGTGTGAGAGAGAAGTTGTGTGCCACTGCCACTCCCCTTTCCAGCAACAGGAATGGGCTGTACTTACTTGAAAGTATAATTTGACTGGGGATCTTTGTTCTGCTGTTAAAATACAAAAAATACCAGCAAAAACATGCTGTTACACAAACCAGTGAGGAATCAAAACATATCCCAGAGTGCAACTCACCAGTGTTTTGTAACTGCACTATCACAGAATCATAGAATATCTTGAGTTGGAATGTGGAATCATAGAATATCTCGAATTTGGAATCCAAACAGTGTATATTTTAACTCAATGTATGGAAACTGTAAAAGAAAACTACAAAGAAATTATCTATCTAGAAATAGAAAATAGGTACAATATTATTGTACCTATTCAGAAGGGTTGCATTTGAAAAATTAATTATATCTGATGAAGTATTAGTGGTACATCTCACTAATGAAAAGCAGCACTCTTGATGTAGGCTGCTACTTAAAATATTATGATAAAAGTGAACTCCTACAAAAAGGACAATATTTTGCAGAAAGGAATCCTAGAGAGCTTTTTACTCTGAAGATAATTTGAGTAATCTTACCCAGAAATAAAAGGTCTGTTTTGTCAGATCATATTTGTACAGTCAGGTTTTTAAACCAGTAACTATGCACAATATGAATAAATTTACCGTTTGGAAAAAAAAGTAAAAGATTTATTTTGCTTTTTCATTCTTTCTCAGGTTCTGTGTTACCCAAATGCTCCAAGCAGTTGTAAATTTTGGTAATGGTCAACAGAGTAACAGGTTTTTTGCCTGAACTACTGGAACTACCTTAGAACTTCCTAATATCTCACTAGCAATACTTTTATGCAGCTTAGGGAATTATTCTAGACAAGCTTTAATACACAGACCATTGTTCTATTTGTCCTTTCTTTTCTACTTCTACATATTTTTTCTGCTGACCAATCTTATGGCTACTGCTTAGCTCTAATAGCACTTCTGCTGTCTGATATAATTTAACATAATTTTACATAATCTTGCATAATTTTTCTGCTGACATCTTATGGCTACTGCTTAGCTCTAATGGCAGTTGTGAAACCTGTCTTTTGGAGCTTTCCCCAAAATCCTCTGATTTTATGGATTCCCACAAATCTCTCTTGAATTTCTACCTCCTATACATCCAATATTGGCCTGGTTAATCTCAAAGGAAGAGCTCTCATAAAAAGATCCCAAAATGCTTCACAACCCCAAAATACTTTATATTAGGAGAAAGCAGCACCCAATATTGGCCTGGTTAATTTCAAAGGAAGAAAATCTGGTGAAACAAAGATCCCAAAAACGCTTCACAAACCCAAAATGCTTTAGGTTAGGACAAAGCAGCACCCAACATTGGCATAGTTAATCTCAAAGGAAGAGCTCTGATAAAAAGATCCCAAAAACACTTCACAAACCCAAAATGCTTCAGGTTAGGAGAAAGCAGCACCCAACACTGGCTGGGTTAATCTCAATGGAAGAGCTTTGATAAAACAAAGATCACAAAATGCTTTAGGTTAGGAGAAAGCAGCCTCCAATATTGGCCTAGTTAATATCAAAGGAAGAGCTCTGATAAAAAAAGATCCCAAAACACTTCACAAACCCAAAATGCTTCAGGTTAGGAGAAAGCAGCACCCAATATTGGCCTGGTTAATCTCAAAGGAGGAGCTCTGATAAAAAGATCCCAAAACACTTCACAAACCCAAAATGCTTTAGGTTAGGAGAAAGCAGCCTCCAATATTGGCCTGGTTAATCTCAGAGGAAGAGCTCTCATAAAAAAAGATCCCAAAACACACAAAACCAAAATGCTTTAGGTTAGGAGAAAGCAGCACGCAACATTGGCCTGGTTAATCTCAAAGGAAGAAAATCTGGTGAAACAAAGATCCCAAAAACGCTTCACAAACCCAAAATGCTTTAGGTTAGGAGAAAGCAGCACCCAATATTGGCCTGGTTAATCTCAAAGAAGGAGCTCTGATAAAAAGATCCCAAAACACTTCACAAACCCAAAATGCTTTAGGTTAGGAGAAAGCAGCCTCCAATATTGGCCTGGTTAATCTCAAAGGAAGAGCTCTGATACAAAAAGATCCCAAAACACACAAACCCAAAATGCTTTAGGTTAGGAGATAGCAGCCTCCAATACTGGCCTAGTTAATCTCAAAGGAAGAGCTCTGATAAAAAGATCCCAAAACCACTTCACAAACCCAAAATGCTTCAAGTTAGGAGAAAGCAGCACCCAACATTGGCTGGGTTAATCTCAAAGGAAGAGCTTTGATAAAAAGATCCCAAAACACTTCACAAACCCAAAATGCTTCAGGTTAGGAGAAAGCAGCCTCCAATATTGGCCTGGTTAATCTCAGAGGAAGAGCTCTGATAAAAAAAAAGACCCCAAAACACAAAAACCCAAAATGCTTCAGGTTAGGAGAAAGCAGCATCCAATATTGGCCTGGCTAATCTCAGAGGAGGAGCTCTGATGAAAAAAAGATCCCAAAACACACAAACCCAAAATGCTTCAGGTTAGGAGAAAGCAGCACCCAACATTGGCTGGGTTAATCTCAAAGGAAGAGCTTTGATGAAACAAAGATCCCAAAATGCTTTAGGTTAGGAAAAAGCAGCCTCCAATAATGCCCTAGTTAATCTCAAAGAAGGAGCTCTGATAAAAAAAGATCCCAAAATGCTTCACAAACCCAAAATGCTTTAGGTTAGGAGAAAGCAGCACCCAACATTGGCCTGGTTAATCTCAAAGGAAGAGCTCTGGTGAAACAAAGATCTCCAAAATACTTCACAAACCAAAAATGCTTCAGGTTAGGAGAAAGCAGGACCCAATATTGGCCTGGTTAATCTCAAAGGAAGAGCTCTGGTGAAACAAAGATCCCAAAAATGCTTCACAAATCCGAAATGCTTTAGGTTAGGAGAAAGCAGCAGCCGCGCGGCCGCGAACAAGGAAGTCTAAGGGAAAAAAAATAAATTGAAAACAAAAATCTCTGCCTATACATGCTCTGCAAAAAAAAAAAAAAAAAAAGTCTCCTGACACAAATAAGAGGATCCTCCCCAACATATGGAGGAGCTGCTCTGCCCTTGCGGGGATGGTCCGTAGCTATGTTCACCTCGGGCACGCCAAGGAGAGGTGAGTTGTCAAATGCAATTTCCATCAGGGGCTGCCTTGGTTGAGGCACAGGAGCTGGATGCAAAGATGATAGATAGTTTATCCCAGCCCCAAACTGCCGCCTGGGAAATCTTGCACGCAAACCAAGAGGAGCTCAGGCGTTATTAGTGTCAAGGAGGTGCACACGGGCGAAATTTGGTTGGCAGCCAGGCAGGATGAATCAAGGCGAAAAAGTGACCAATTGCATGTTCAAAATGGAAATGGATAGGCATGTTGTAGTTTGGAAGGGTTTTAAACACTAGGAAAAAAAAGTCATGCATTATTAATTATTCAGGAATAAATATTTAAAAAGTCTGGCTCTGTGGAGAAATACAATTTTTAAGTCAATGTAAATTACATGTATAGTGTCCTAATTTTTAGGCTTCTTTATCCCAGAAGCTTCACTATGACAGTTCAGAGGACTTCTTATTATATAACTTTAAAATACTCCTGTTCAGAGCATTGCAGATTAAAAAATTATCTACAAAATAAACATTTTAAAAACAAACCAATGGTGTATTCGTTTTTTTGAATTATTTGTAAACACAGCAACCACTTGTGCACCTCACAATGCTCATATTTATCACCTTCACCTTTTCAAAGTTACCTAAATATTTAATGAACTAAACAGCAGAATCCACCTGTGTGAGCAATCACAATCCTTGGTTCTCTAAATAAATAGCAAAAAATTGCTAAAAGAGAATGTCCTCAAGTTTCATTGCCTGAAGTGATACGCTCTGACAAATCTAACAGCTCTTTCTGTGTCATTCCTAATGCACTTGTCACTCAGTATTATCCATCCTCATTAATGACAATGGGAAAGTTTATCTTGGGAACACGTTTTAAATCATCCACTCTTTACAATGGGACCATGAAATCTCTTACAAAACATGAGGCGGGAACTACTCTGACAACAAAACCCCTTCCTGGCAGCTTTACTCTTAATTCCTGTTCAAGGAATAATGTGTTTATCACACAACCACCCCGAACAATATATTAGATGAAACTTGAAACAAGAATAGCTGCTTTGATTTTTTGAGATGGAAAGTGATTTTCCAATTTTATTTTATTTTTTTTTTTAATGTTGGGAACATCAAATATTTCAGGGATGTAATTCTGGATGGAACCATACTTCCTCTTTAAAAAAAAAACACCCTGATAAAATAGTTTGAATATTAATAATGTGATACTGCTCACAATAAAAATTATCATTAAGGGATTATTCCTGGCTTTGCACAAATTCTGCTTTACTTATAGATATTTTTACCAGAAGTCTAGATTATATGTATAAAACCACTCCAGTTAGCCATAATTTCCAGCAATAATAATCTGTTTTGATTATGAGTTCTGAAAACTGATATGCCCCCCTATGTCAGTGCTATGCAACAGATGGATTGCAACTTTATTTTGGATGCCCTAATGTAAAAACTTCAATATTCATTGCTTCTCTTTTCATCATCTCACTTGTAACAGCACCACCAACCTCCCATAAAAGCAGCAGTTAACAGAAAGTTACTTTCAACTGCATCTGGCCACAATAATAAATGCTGATTTTTTTGATCAATTTGTACAGCAACAACAGAATTTCAGGATGGAAACCCGAGAAACAAAAATTAATGAAAATCAAAGAAGCCTCAAGAAAGTATTCCAGTTATTCCTATTTGCATGAGCACAGAAATCTGCACTGGATGTGCAGGATAATACTGCCCTAAAGGATGCAAATACTCATCAGGGTGTGGATGAACAAAAATGGAGAAGCAGAAGCAGTAGAGACCATGGTGCAAACAGAACTTTAGTTCAGCCAGAGGAAAAGGTGCTTCTTATATGAGATTATGAGTCATCCACCGACAAAATCCTTTCACTGCAACTTTTCTACAACAGAGTCTCACTCTACTAACACAGTAAAATTTCTCCTTTGTAGATTTAAGGGTGTTTCAGTAGCCTGAATCTAATTTTCATGACCTTTTCAAAGTAAAAATGCCTTTTTCAGATTAATAAAAAATAATCAGAGATGCATTTTCACCTTAAAACTGTATTTTACTCAACATGACTATGGCCTTGAAAGTTTCTAAAGCAGCCCAAGTTTTTGTAGGACAGCCAGAACACAAAAAAGCCAGTTCTTCTTTCATTTTTCCACAAGTTTTCAAAAACCATAACAGAATGAGCCTGAATTTTTCAGGCTATTGCTGAAGATTTTAGCAGGCAGTAGTGACTTGTCTTCTTATTCTGCAAAAACTCACTTTATTAATAGAAAATACAGAAATAATGTGGCTTCCCATTAAACTGATGAGACATGAAATACCTCACCAGTGATTTCTTATCAAAATACAAAGGAAATCTAAAAAGAATGAAGCTTAAGCAGGACAGTACTAAATAGCTATTTAAAAGTGGCTACTTTAATGATACAAATACAAAAATTAAGGCAATGCTTTAAAAGATTATATTAATTTAAGAAATGCCTCTTAAAAAAAAAAATAAGAATTCCATTTAATTATAGAGCTCTTCAAAGCATCAGGAATCTCCTTTTAGTTACTTACTGAAATATCTGCACACATTCAATATTTATGCTGTCTTTCCCTCTATCCATTTTTAAACAGAATTAAAGGAGTAGCTAAAACTCTGCCAATAAAATGACAGGAAGGCTATTTTTAGTATAGATGATGTAGACCAAGCATAAACAGCCCATGGCTATGCTACTATTGAGGATCAGATCTAAATACAAGTACTAGATTTCCTCCCTATTAGTTTTTTTTTTTTTTTTTTAACAGCAACAAGAATTACAAATTACATACTGGTCTGTATCTCTTAATAAATACTCATCCTAGAAGGAGAAGCATTTTTCTCTTCATTAAAGCAAAAAAAAGAAGCTGATGTAACTCCTGCCATGCTACTCTCTGGTAGAAAAAGTGGATTTGAGGCAGTAGAGGAAACCTGTAACCCGCCCAGAATTACAAAGCCTTACACCAAAAGGTGAGAAGTGTTGATTAGCAAGTTTAGGAGGGGCTTTAGATTGCAGACCTGAGACATCTCCATCTCCAGAGACTGCAGCATTTATCAGTCAAGAAAAACGTGACCAAATCCCCAATAAATCCATGAGAGAAGAGACGAAACCAATGGATAACTGCACAAAATGGAGAAACAGAAAGAAAATGCTGCTCAGTTGTGACATCTGGCACCTCCAGAGGCCAGAGACGTGTTCATCCTGTACATCACACTCTGGATACCCAGACTGGGGTTACATCCACGAGCAGGCCCTGGTTTGGACCATCCTTGGTCTGCTCTGGTTCATCCACTCGCGCGTTGGCTCACAGATGAAAGCAGCTAAGGGGGAATGCCTGAACCCTGAGCTATCCTGGGACAGCCATGCTCAACTGAGAACTCTCCCAGAGCCAAGGATCTGCACACTGCACAGAATCACACAATTCACAGAATGACTGGGTTGGAAGAGACCTTCAAGATCATGGAGCCCAACCCAGCCCCAAAACCTCAACCAAGCCCTGGCACCCAGCGCCACATCCAGGCTTTGTTAAACACACCCAGGGATAGGGACTCTACCACCTCTTTGGGAACTCCCAAAATTCTCAGAATGACCAGGTTGGAAGAGACCTTCACGATCATGGAGTCCAACTCAGCCCCAACACCTCAACCAAACCCTGGCACCCACTGCCACATCCATGCCTGTTTTAAACAACTCCCAAAATTCCCAGAATTCTCACAGAATTCACAGAATGACTGGATTGAAAGGGACCTTAGAGATCATTGAGTCCAACCCATCCCCAACACCTCAATTAAACCCTGGCACCCAGTGCCACATCCAGGCTTTGTTAAACTCACCCAGGGATGGGGACTCCATCACCTCCTTGGGAATTCCCAAAATTCCCAGAATGACCGGGTTGGAAGAGACCTTCAGGACCATCCAGTCCAACCCATCCCCAACCAAACCCTGGCACCCAGTGCCACATCCAGGCTTTGTCAAACATGCCCAGGGATGGGGACTCCACCACCTCCCTGGGCAGCCATTCCAGAACTTTATCACCCTTTCTGTAAAAAACTTTTTCCTAAAGTCCAACCTATATTTCCTTTGGTGTCCTCTCATTCTGTCGGTTCCTGGAGAAAGAGCCCAACCCCACGTGAGCAGAGCCACCTTTCAGGAGCTGTAGAGAGTGATAAGGTCAGCCCTGAGCTCCAGCTTCTCCCTGCTCCATCTGGAGAGCCAGGAGCCAGCCTGGGTGAGGCAGTCACTGAGCAGCTCCTCCCCAAACTCGGGGAATGCTTTGCTCACAAATATTTCAAATGCCTGGCAGATAATCTCAGGTGTGTCACAGAGACTTCAGGAACCCCCTCAAAACTCAGCTCCCATGGCCAAATCCTCAAATGTTCACATGTGGGCCATAAAACCATGTCCTTCCCACAAAAAGTGAGGTGCAATGCCTCAGCAAAGATTAATAAAAGATCTCAAAACTTTAAATATTGAGCAACCAGGTTATTTTGAGAATAGCAGGGGCTGCTTTGGATGCAGCAGAAGTGGATTTCTCCTCTGCAGCACTCACACACTTCCTGAAGAGTGGCAAACTGGTTGGTTATCTTTGCTTTTTGCTTTTACTGTTCAACAAGACTCAAGCAAACACACTGCCCAAAGATTACTGGTTTAATAGGAGAAAAAAAGTAAGTCCATTTAGCAACTGTTTTGTAAACATAAACTCACAACACCAGAGTGAATTCTTGAGTAATTTCTTCTATAACAGACTTCAAACAGGAAAAAATTAGATGAAAAGCCCATAGACTGTGTTTTCATGAGCTAAAACCAGGTTTTTCAAACCTTAAATACCTGAAATGAGGCATTTAAAATGAACTACTTTCAGCAAGTGCTACCAGCTGTTTTCTGAAAGTCAAGCAGTCTATGATTGGTGTAAGTTGGCAGCCAAATTCCCTTTATTTATTTATGCATTTATGGACAGCAATAAAAAGCTTTAATTATTGTACACTATACAATTATTGCTTACTTTCTTCAGAAGGAAGGAGGAAACAGAACAGTTAATTCAGTAATATAATTCATTCTGAAGGGGAATAATATGGTGTCAATGTCAAGCTGGCCAGAAACACCACTTTAACTGCAATAAATAATGTTTTCCTTCTAGGAGACAGCTTCACTTGATATTTCAAAAGCTATTGGTTTTCAACATGAAATGAGAAACTTTAAATTACATTGTGTGTGTGATACAGAATCCTTTGAAAACACTATGAAATATAACTGAAAAAAAACCAAATACAAAAAATATCAAAACCATGTAACTAGAACAACTGTGAGAGAGAGAGCAATAAAGATGGCATGACCAAAATCTAACTTTGCTTACACTTTGGGCACTGTAGTCCTCACCCCTTTAGCTTATGATAATCTACTTTTTGCACAATTCTCTTGGCCAGAAATATAAGAATAAAATGTACTCTGGAATTTAGTTACAGATAATACCCCATAATTAAGCCAAAGCAAAAAGTAGTATTTGCACAATCATTTTGGAACGTTTTTTCTTCAGCTACAGTACTTTGCAGTGTATGTTTATTTTTTTTCCCCTCCTCTCTCTTTCTGGCACTTTCATGAGGTCTTTCAGACTGAGGATAATGACTAGTTTGCTCTCAATAAAAATAATTTAAAAACCCATGCTCCTGTATTAACAGCTCAATAAAGGGTAATATTTTTTGTGAATCAGTGAAAGAAATAGATCAGAAAAATGGTATGAAACAATTTCTGTAGAGGTGAAAAATTTAAAGAAACTATAAATTTGTGATTTCCTTGCAGATTTATGTTCATGCAAAAGCACTAATATTTTCAAAAGCCTGGAAAAGTTAACACCTAATCTTGAATTTCCAGAGTTCCAATAAAACATTGGAAAGTTAAGTGTGGAAATGGCAAATGTTTGGCAGCATTGGTCTGTTTCCCCACAAAATGCCATTTTAACCATTTACAAGTATTAGGTATGGCTATTTTCCAGTTTCCTCATTCAGAGAGCACTTTGAGTCACTTCCTACCCGAAGATCATGATTAAAACCAGAACAAACAGCACTGAGACAAGGAGATGCAGATGGATGCACACCTTGGATGTGGAAAATCCTCCTCCTCTCATCTTTTACTAAGAGCCCTGAACCCCAGGGCATGGCAATAAGGTTCAGGGACAATGCACACCTGTGGATGAGAACATGGGGCTTCCTCTCAGCTTGCATTTTCGTTTTCCTGCCTTTACAGAGACACAGAAAACCTGAGATGTGTTTTACCATGTAACACCCTGATTGGATTTGCTACTCCTTGTGAAATGAGAACATGGTACAACGACAAAATCACCTAATTTAATTAAAACTTGTGATATTTTAAAGAGCATTTAATGGAAGTGGCACTCGGTTCCTGCTGAGAACTACTACAAATATGAGGCTTAACTCTTTTTGCTTCTTAAAGACTCACCATCAATATCTTTCTAACTCATGCCCACAGGCCTTTGTCTAAAACATAGTGAATAATATAATAGTGAATAATATAATAGTGAATAATAGAATAGTGAACAATATATTATACATTATTATAGTATTCACTATAATAGTGAATACTATAACAATGAATAATATCATCCTTTATAGAGATTTGTAAAGAAAGAGTTTTTAAACCCTTATCAACCAACACTTTTACAAAAAGATGCCCTTATTCTGCCTGTCTTCCAACAGTTAGAAAGTAGGAATATGTCAGCTGCTTTACTTTTCTGGCAAATGCAGGAGAGGTTGACCCACTTATTGAGAGAGTGAACAGGCCAAACCCTTTCGTGCTGCAACACTGACCCTTAGCACAGATCCTGAGAATGAGCAGCCCATTACAACACGCACAAGTGACCCTCCAGAGCATTAATGACTTTGTGCTGCACGTTCTTACCTTGCAACAGCACGTGGCAGAAATATTTCCAAACACCGGAATTATTTGTTTAAGTGAGTTCTGTTAAATGGGCTCTGTTTGCTAACGAGAAACTGCGCTTGCACTGCATTGCAAGGGTTAAAGTTTTGAAAAACTGAGTGGAACTTTCCCATTACAGAGTTATACAACCCATAAGACAAAATTAATTGTAAAATAAATTTCAGGATATTACAAATCTTCCTACGAAACCTAAGAGTTAGCAATATCTTCCTGTATTTGCCTACAGACAAATAATTAATAATTCAATTTACATTAATAAGCAGCATACAACAAGAAGGCGATTTTTTCAAATTAAATCCTTCCTCATGTGCACAGGATATGTGTTCTGAAATTCCATATACTCCATAAAATTCCATATATTCCATAAAATTGATCACTTGATTTCAGTCCAGTGTACCATTAAGATTCAGAGAGTTTTTCTTTTCAAATAGGAGCTCTCCAAGTATTGCTTCACCTCAAGTTATTATAATTTAAAAATGCTCTCCCAAAACTTCAGCGAAATTGTACTGTCACAATTTAAAACACGTATATTTATTCAAAATTGTTTGAAAGAATGTAATACATTTTTGACAGGCAGTCTTTTACAATATTGAAATCAAATCCTTGATTTCATCAAACCCTTCATATTCTGTGCCTTATTCCTGGAAGGCTCATGCCAAAATGATTTAGTTTGATTTTCTTTAACAATGGTAGGTTGGCTTGACAGCATCTGACAAAACAATTCAGTGAAGTACACCATACCAGGTAAAGAGAACCTGAACTGGCTACTAGGTGAAATAATGCAAAATGGAGCTTGGTATTATGACAGAATTAGTTTTGCAGGAGAATAAAAAAAAAATATTTTTTTTAAGTATTATTATTTTTAGATTAAGAAAATGTTATGGTGTTATAATTATTGTCTTTTGAACTATTTTTAAAATAGCCAGTGGTGAATATAATGGGGAAAATGGACAGGAAAAACCAATGCAAAACCCCTGGTTTTGCTGGTATAAATTCCAGCTGAATTTTATCCCAGTGTTTTGCCTCTCTCTGTTGGAAATTCTGGTTATATGTGCAGAGTCTGGAGCCCCCCAGCTGGAGAGAACATCCAGCACAGAGTTTGCCAGCGATGATGCCGCTGCCCAAGGCATCCCATGCAAGCCCCAGGGGTACCTCAGACACATGGGGGTGAGAAAATTGCAGAAATACACTTTCTGTAACACTCTGGGAAAGTTTCTGTCTCGTCCCTGAACCAGGAGAAGCAGGGAAGTCTCAACCCTGCCCCAGGCAGACACAAGTGCTGGCTTGGTAAAAGAAGGTTTATTTTGATACCATAAGGCCCTAAATGAGGGTCAAGTCTTGTCTCACTGTCTGTTTTGACAATGTCAAAATGCAGGGTAGTTTTTTCTATATTTCAAGGTGTATAGATCAGTATGGTAGCATGTATGTTGTAGCATGTATTAGCTTATTTTCCTTATTTTACTGAATGGTTGCTACAGAACTGACATTTAACCTAAATTTATAATTAACCAGTGTTTCCTTTTGTCAGCTCCCAGGTCCACTTATTCCTTTTGTTAACAGTGGCCAAAAATAGCTCATTAATTCAACTGCATTTATTTACAGATTTACTCAACTTTAGAAACATCTGAGGAACATAACCAAGATAATATTGTCTTTAGCCATTAATGAAGACAGCCTCAAATTCTCTTGGGAGGAGCTAAAAGAAGTGATGCCATTTTCTAGATCTCACTTCAGCTGAGAGGTTGGTATGGCATGGATTTTAAATATACACTGATTTAATAGATACTGTATTTTAAATATATACTGGTCCCACATGTGCTGAGCCCCTCAGGACCAAACCTGTGCTCTGGTTTTACTGCAGACATCAGCTCTGACCTGTCTCACCCACCTGTTTGGGTAAATAACGCCTGACAGTGGCCACTTGCACCTCCCTTTTGCAAATAAGAAGTTTACCACAAGCAATGAAAAGAGAGACACTGAAAGGAGGACAAGAAAAGTCAGAAATGCAGAGATTTCAGATGGAGGCTACCTAAGCCACAGCTCCTGCTTTAAATGGCCAAAATCACCACCTCAAAGAGCTTGAAATCATCTTCCAAATACAGTGTTGGACACAAGGAATGCCTGGAGTTGCAATTACTTCTTATTTTGGCCATCATTAATTTTCTCACAGTCTTTTCCCGCCAGATGAAGACAGGACATTCATTATTTGAATGCCTTTGGAACAATTTGTTTATTTTTAATTCTGTATAGGCTCAGCTGCTGGTTTTGGTGGTTATGTTTCCTTCCAAAGACTTCACCTTTTACTCTGGCAATTAGCATGGGGAAAATGAAATACAGAGTGCTCCACAGTGCCATACTTCATCTGCCCTGCTCTGAGAAACCAGCCACAGGACTCCTCTAATTCCTTCCCCTCTCCTGTTAGGAAACACCTCTCAGAAAAGATCCTGAATCTGTACATAAAGCTCTGGAAACTTGGTGGGTTTTTTTGCTGCATGGCTATTCTTTAAATCATATATGATATTTGGCCTCAAACTGAGCTGGCTTCTAAAGAATTTATTGTGGGCTGCACAGGTGGTGTAGCCATTTAAAAGAAAATGTTGGCTGCTGTGACTTGAGTTTTGATTAAAAAAATGTATTTGCACAACAACTATTTATTAGACAAACTATAATATAAAAACTTCTAGGAAAAAAGCTTCATCTCTATACTCCTAATAATTGACAGTAACTTGAAGACTTATAAATTAAGCAAAACTAGGGAATTAAAAAAAAAAAAACCCACCCTCAGAAACTTTGCTATTTGCAAGCACTTATCTGAATGTATCAGGGGCTTTAACTTTAAATAGATAATTTCAGAGCTCTGTGTTGTCCAGACAATAACAAAGGGAGTTAATCAAATATGAATCTTCTCCAACTGTCTTGTCAAACCAGGTAATGATGTCCTGCCAGCCAAACTCAGAGGGAACATGTGAAACAAATACAAAAGTAAACAGGCCCTAAGCTGCCCAAGGGAAAGTCAGCAAGATGGCAATTTCAATCATTTGGAATAATACTAAAGCAGCCTTAGGCTTTTCTCAGAATGGAAACATGTCACTGTTACTGCAATATTTGAACAAATCAGACTGCAAAAGAAAGGAACACTTATGTAATCACAGCTGTGGAGCAGTGCTTTGCTCAATGGTGAGGTGGAAAATAATTAAAGGAAAATGTCCTTTTTGGAGAGCAATTATAAATCTACCCCAGTAACAAAGATAAAAAATCTTCCCATAGAAATTTGGGGCGGCGAAAAAACCAAATTTCAGCAGAGATTTCTTAAGTCTTGACACAGGAGGCTTTGGAACAACAAAGATAAAGTTCTGTCAAATAAAACTACGAATGTAATGCTCCTACAAAATTTCTCCAATGCTGTTAAAAGTTACACTCAGAGCTACAAAGCAAGCAAAAAAAGCACTTCAAGAACAGCTCCGCATTAAGAAGAACGGGCTGTCATATCATTTAACTGAGAAATCAAAAAATATTTCAAATATTTGGGGAACTTACCTAATCAGTAAACGTTCAGTATGTGTCTAGTCATGTAGCCATCTTTTAGTCAATCATCAGAAAATCAAAGGCAAATTGGCATGACTCAACCCAAACTTTAATACCGCATGATTGTGTCGTGTAAGCTTGTTTTGTGCGAGGGCTGCTGTGGTTTTAGCGGGGAGATTAACGACCGGACCTAAGCTGGCCTCCAAACCTTGCCCTGCTGATGCCTCAAGCCCTTTGAAGTCTGACCATCATACCTGGCAAAACAACAGTGGGAACTAGGCTGGTGTCAGATCTAATCAAGTTTCCTGCCTCAGCATAGCTAACTATGGGGTACACTAATTGGCCCAATTGCGGATTATACCTTTTGCTACAGATTCGAGACAATAATTTAGTCAAATGATGGTTTTTATCTCCTTCTAATTAAGATTCCAAAGTGGGAAGAAATAGGATTAGACAGGCTAACTTCAAAATTGTGTCCTTTAAAGTGGCATGCACATAAGATAGATCTCTGATAATGCTGCATATAAGAGAATATTGCTAGTAACTAACGTGTGAAGATTTGAGAAAGCTTGAAATAGCTACTGCACCTTTTAGATAAACATGGAAGCTTTCCTGGAAGGTTCCTCTTCATCATTTATAAATGGACAATGAGCACTCATAAATATTCATTAAAAAACCATTTTCATCCTGAATTTTAAAATAAAATCTCTTTGGAGAACATTTCAATCCATCTTATTTTGATGAAGAAGACACAAGGAAAACTGAAATGGTAAAAGATTCTGCGGGCCATAAAGAGGTGGAGTTCCTCCCACAAAACTGCAATCTAATAAAATAGATTTGACTTTCAAAGTTTTCCACCTGCGAGGGCCAGACTATAAGGAGTTATTTTAGTGGTGAGCAATCCAGAGATGAGTAAATCCATGTCCCATGCTCTTATTTAAACTATAAAATAAGAATGGTCTAGTGAAGAAAACCCGTTTGGAAGAAATGTCACCGTAATTCATAGGTTCTGTGTTTCCAGCTTTTCTTATGCAATTTGATTTTAAAGGAGCATTTCAAGTAGAGGGCAATATTTTTATCCTAAATCATGCATATAAGTATGTAGAATCTTTCCAAAAACTCTAAGGTACTCTATATAAATTTTCATTTCGTATTTAGGCTACATACTGAAGAAGCCCTAGCTCATTGCATTGTGTATAAGGCACATACAATGCTTGCAATGCACACTGTTGTGCTGCTTTTTGCTTCTGCCCCCAGAACCAGCGCTGACTGACTGCTGACACATCACATTCTAGCTGCAGAAAGCCATTTCAGAAGACCTCGTTCACATCCTTTCCTAATTCAGTTTTTCCTTACTCCCATTTTCTTACCCCAGCCAGCCTCTCTGCTTTCCCTAACAGTATGAGGAAGAAAAACATATGTATTATGGATTAGCGAAACTTGTACAGGAAGATCACAGTAGGACAGTGATCTAACATGTTCAAAAAGGGAGAGTTTGTGTCAGTTCAGCTTACAGAAAGCATATCTCTAACAAAACCTGAAGTTATTCAAAAGGGGCTGCAGCTGAGCAGCGAAGGCAGAAATTACACAAGTGGGTCATCCACGCATGTCTGAGACAACAGGTTGTTTCAAGAGTTGCACTTCACTCCTGTTTCCAATGTCCCATGGCTAATTCAATTCTTTTTAGAGCCTCCTGCTAAGAGTTTTCTTTCCTTCTAAATTACATTACAGATTAGAATCTCAAACGTGTCGGGAAGAGAAAATTGTGTTCTGAGACGTCACCCAAATACCCTAATTCACAGCTATGACAAATGAGAATTTACTACGCTGTGAAATGAGGGTGCACGCCTCTCTACACCTCTGAAAACAGAGAGAACACTCGCATTTTAAAACCAAACACAGACTACCAAGGGTTTTGTTCCTACTGTACTGCTCAAATGCTTTAATACCTCACAACGCCTGGTCCCACTCGCTGCATTCTCTGGAAAGTGACAAACCTTCTAAAGGAATTGTCTTGGGGAAAAAAAAGCCCTCCTCCATGTGCTTGCCTTTAAGTGGCTTCTGAAGAGGATCCCTCTGGTTGAGAAACTTCTAGCACTCACGCAGAGATGACCTGCATGAAGAACTGGCTGCCTGATTAACTATTAACTACCTCTCAATAGGATTAGATAATTAAAGACATTGATGACCATTAATTAGGAGGAGGGCACCTTAATTTGTCACTTGATAGGGCCCTTTCAATGATTTATAGGTTAGGGCTACTTGCAATTGTGAAGGGGAGGGGGCAGTGAAGAGAGAGAACCCTTAAGTTACCTTATCAAGTGGCCAGCTAAAAAGGGCAGAGGGTCAAATAAGGGCCAAAGTGGTCACTTAAGGGTGAAGTCCCAAACACCAAAGCAGTGCCAAGCCACATTGACCAGCATTTGGTGATGAAGTAAAAAATATGCTAATTTATTGGTGGCAATTCTCCCTTTTTATGGTTTCAAGCAGTTAAGACAAGTGGCCTGCTTAAGAGCTTTTCATTTGAAAAGAGATTAAACAAAATGGTTTGTCAGGGATGCTTGGCTGTTTTATGTCTTTGTTAAAGAAAAAAAAAAAAAAAAATTGCCCAGACTGTACCGATGACTATTGCATCACCCTGAAAGCCATCTTCCATCTCTAAGCATTACTTGGTTAATAAATACATCAGCTCTAATTGCTTAATAGTGCTATGTTCATTTGCTCTTTAGCAAGATAAAAATGAAATACATCTTTTGTATAACTGCCTTCTATCAGGACTGCCTGCATAAAGGTCACAGAAAAAAAGTTCAAATTTAGTAGGAAATTTACTTAAGGACATTAGTGTAAATGATACTGTGTTTAAAATGACATAAAAGAGCGAAAGGTGATTTCAGTAATGCAAAGAAAATGGTTTCTGAATACTGATAAGGACACTTATCCCCCATACCACACACAATTTTAGCCAACATTATACATTAAAATCCCTCTACTGGGGTAATAACATGTAGCTACTTTCCCACCCACTAACACAAGTAAGAGCAAGTCATTAACATTTAATTAAATATGCTCCTGACATCCTTAGAAACATGTCATGCTTTGTTATTGAAGGTTGTGGCCTACTTTCTATGTACATTTTAAACCAAAATAAAGTATTTATAGGGCAGCAAACGAGACATTTTTAATTAGGAGGCATATTACAGTATTTTATAAACCCCTTCCCAACAGCAAAGCCAGAACGAAATGAATTGACATCATCTGATGCATATTTTATGTATTTTAACAAAACGAAACATAAGAGATGGGATTAGCTCCACCTTTTGGGTTCTAAACAGCGAAACAAGGTTTCTCTTACCTCGATGGTGAACTGCTTCCTTTTTAATCTAAAAGCAAGGTCCTTGGTGTCTGACACATCACAGATCAAGCTATTGAGCCGAGGAATCTGATGTACATGAACCAAACCTTGTGGAAAGAAAGAGTAAAGGAGGGGGGGAAGAAAAAAAAATAAAAAAATTAAGGAAACGCTGTCATCCAGATGCATAAATTAGAGTCTTACAGCAGAATTCTGTATATTTACACACACTCATCCTCCCCTTTTTAAACTGGAGCTTACTACCAGGAGCAATGAAGCAAACGGCGCGATTATGCTCAAGTAATCAAGCAGAATAAGATAAACAGAAATCCTTGTGCGGGGAAAACTAATTGCACTTTGGTACAGGAGTACAGATGTAAAGAGCCATCTTAATACTTGTCAAAACTCCAGCCCGTTTGTGTGTGATTTCCCCTCGTATTTACAGTAAGCAAATATGGCTATCACCTTGCACGCTGCCCACGGCACCACGGAGTGATCTTTATTTTATTAAATGCACCAGTAAGCAGCCAGCAAAACAAGGCTCATGGGTTACTGAGAACCACCGAAGCTCTAATGAGAGCTCCTTCCTTTCCTGCCCCGAAAACCACCTGAAAACAACAACAACAACAACAACAAAAAGTTTCTGGGGAAATCCCGGTTCGGGTGACGCTTTTTAATGATTTTTAACCCCCCCAGAAGAAATAAATTTTGCTCCTGCAGGAGGTTTCTGGAGCTGCTCAGATGTTTTTAGCAGCGCTAGGTGCACTGCAAGCTCCGCGTTCTGTCAGCTGCAAGTCAGGCTGATTTTTTCTGACAAGGACGCTGGATGGTTTTTGTGCAGCCTAATATAGTCTCTGAACAACCTGAGGGGGATTTTCTACGTCTGAAAACCAGGAAAATTCTTCAGGGCTTCTCAATTACTGGCCTATATTTGTTATTCAGAAAGCCAGCGTCTAAATGGAAATACTGAACGTTTAGAAAAGGTACCTGACTTCTAAACGGCAGCTGTGAGAAAATCCCCAAACATTAAACTCCTTATTTCAAATAAGGCAAGTATTTTTTTCAGGCATTTTTTATTTATTTTTTTTTTAAGTTTCCTAAAATTGAAGCACTTTAAAAAGCAGCATTTTTTTCGGGCACTAATTACAAAAATTGTCAATTATATTAGAAAAGTGTTATTACAGTTTTAAACCTTCTATGCCTGCCTACTGTACAGTGAATTAGAAGAACTATTTTTTAGGTTTTTGAGTAAAAAATCTAATTATTACATATAGGAACAGCAGGTATAACACAGAGTTGCTTATATACAGTATCCCAAAAATTTTCATTTAGGGGTAAGCTATATAATTCTTTTGTTATTTTGTGGCTTTTCAAACATTTAAATTTGCAGGCAGCTTAACAAAATGATTACGGTGTATTCATTAAATAATGCAATAACATAATCAAACTTCTCTTGAATAATGTCAAAATCTTTCATCATCCGCAATAAATAAATACCATAAAATATGTTCTTAGGCAAAAAGAATCTACCAAGTTAAAACCATTAGAAACACCCTTTTTCAGACTGTCAAATTAAGGTTGTGCAAATCCCAAAAGCTATGTATATTGGCACATAATTTGTATTAAATAGCACCAGAAATGGCTTAGCGTGCCTTTTTAGAGGAAAACAGGAAATAAAAGCTAAAACAAACATTGTCCTAAAGGATCTCTTCAGTAATGAAAAAAGGAGTATTAAATTGACAGAATTATGCTAGCATAAACAAAGGCCATATCACGATTATACAGTTGGAAAAATAATTAGGCAAATTATTCCAGCTTTTGTTCACGGTTTCTTTTTCATTCACCTTTTTTTCCCCAGATAATGAAATGTGCACCACTTTCACAGTCAGAAAGATTTTTCTCTGATTTATTAATTACAGCTTGCATACACACAGTGGTGTCTCAACATCATCTTTGCTTTTTTTTTCTGTGTACTCCATACATTCTGCTGGGGAAAACACTGCCACTGTCATGTGTTTACAGCAGATTTCAGATAAGCAGTTTACTTTCAGCTGAAGGTTTCCATGGAACTACAGTAATATCACAATAATAAGAGCTGTAATTTATGCACAGTGCTCTGGATTAGCTAAAACTGTTATCCACTGCTCTGGCTGTGCACAACTCCTAATATTATTTTTAAAATTTAAATAGTTTTGCTGCAACAGCTGACAAAAATCTTTGGGAAAGAAAATGCAAGATTAAGCACCCATTTTGAAGATAAAACACTCGAAAGGCTACATGACTTTTTACCAAAATCAGTTTCACATTTTACATTTCCTTAAAAGCGCAAGTGCTGTAACCTATAGCTGACAAAACAGAACCTTATTTTTCAGCACATAATCCGGCAGTTTATTCACCTTACTAACTAAAATACATGTTTTCCCGTGTTCTCGATTTAAAACTTGGCAGATCAGAAAGTATTGATTTCATGACAAGTCCAGCTCGCTGGTCAGATGATTGCCAAGCCTGCCCTGCATGTGAATTCCCCAAAGCCTGCCTGGTGAGATGTACATCTGATTGAGCCATGCCTCAGTAATGCAGCCTGACAACATGCAAGGAGTTGCCATGTTTCCTTTGCAGCCTTAATGCACTTTGCTGGAAATTTCCCTAACTCAAGGCTGCTTAGGCAAGGGGAAACATTTAAGAGATATAATTCCAAAATGAAATCAAACGCTGCTTTAGAGCAGATGCCCAATTGGAGGGCGAGCTGCTAAGTGCCCCAGAAACACCCAGGGCAGAATTTTTGCCTTGCTGAAGAAGGAACTCACCGTGGTAATCCTTGTACAATGGATTGGTTTCTCTCTCAGAGCCAATAAATGATTCAAGACCAACCACCATATCTGACAAGTTTGTTACACGTTCCATAATTGCTTTATTCTGTAAGACATGGAAACAAAATACACATCCTACGTGATGAAAAAGGTAATTAATGTTCACAGAGCAAGCCTTGGTCTTCTCAGTGGCAAACTGTGAGGGGAAAATAGGTCATCAATACACATAAATTATGTTAGAAGGCTTTTTTCTTAAAAAAAAATAAAATTAAAAGACTTCAAGTATGTGTCCAAAGAAAACAAATATTTGACAAGGATAAACCATGAAAGGGCTAACTTAGCACTAAATTAACATTTCCCTAAATCTTCACAACAAGCATTTGCTCACATCAGCAATATCTGCAAGCCACGTGTTAGGCTTATCTCTCATTGATTTCTGCTGTGAGTCTGATGCCCAGTTTTTGTTTGGGTTCTGAAAACCTTGGTTTTTAATACACTTAGGCATATCATCTCTAATACTTTGAGCAAGCAGAGCCCACACAATTATTCATTTTGCCTATCAGTAGAACACAGAAAACTCAATGCTAATTTCTCAGCACTTTTCCCTGTAAAAGTTTCTCTCTGCACAATATATGACTCTAAAGCTTCAAACAGCATTACCATTTATCAATATATTTGTGATTTTTTACGTGCTGCCTTATGTCTTGTTCTACAATGTACTGTCACATGCCTTAAATAAGCTGTTTTCCACGTGGTTTTCTTTACTCAATTTTATATAGCAGAGAGACATTCAAAGGTCACAACAGAAATCTTCAGGGGTAAGTCAGAAAAAATGTTCTTAAATGCTTTGATGATGTCAGTATTTAATGAGGAAAAAAGAGAACCATTTCTCTGGTAAAAATCAAAATATTTCTTGAAGATAACAAATAGTTATCTTAATAGTTATAATACTTGTTCTTGGTGCTTGTAGGTGCTACATTTATCAAACCTTCAGGGGTATCAAGACTAATCATCTCAAAATACCCATTACAATTATAAGGAATTAGCTCTGCAGCCCCAGGTTCTAGTTTGGGTATTTTTCATTGATTTTAAAGTATTTTGTACATTTTGCACTTCTTTAATGAACTATATGACTTCTGCTTATTCTGAAAGGTAAATTTAAATACTGATAAACCATTCCATAATAGCGATTCGTCAATTAGGAGCAGAGACACTAAAACATCCCCAGACATGTTAGAACAGTCCATGCATTGTACTGACATTCAGGTTTATTAAAATGGTGATCAACCTCCCAACTGCTCCCAAGAACCCACATTTCAATAACCATTTCAATAACCATTATTTTCAATAACCATTATTTTCTAGCCACAGAGAAGCTTACAGAGCAGTCACCAAAGGCGAAAATCTCCTGCTCCTGTCAAAGAATAAACAGAATTCTGTTCCCTGACCTCCACATGAAGTTGTGGCCTGCCTGGGACAGCCCAATCTGCGCAGGTTACCAGCCCCAAACCCACAGATCCCATGGCACCTTCACACCCCCTCCCTTCCCCACCTTCTGGGCCAGATGGCATCAAGTCCTGGGGAGGGGGCTCTTTTCAAAGCCTCTTGTGCCCAGGCCAAGAGCATCCACCCCCGTGGAGCCAGGGAACTTCCATTTTACCCACAAATCTGGCCATGGAGGATGATAAAGTGCTGCCACCCCACAGAATTTCCTTTCTGAGGAGTAACACAAGTGATGTGAGGTAAAAAGGACATTGCCCACACATCAATCCCCACACCTTGCTATTGTGAAGCTGGCTTGCAAATCATTTCCTCTTTTAGGAAGGGAGAGACACTATATTATATTTTAATGGAATCCTTATTCTATGGGGGCAATCACATAAAGATGGTATAAATGTAAATCTAAAGTAGTCAGTGACCTCTGCAACCCCACAGACCAGAAACGGCCATCTTTTGTCAGCTCTTCAGGAGGCTGCTGGATGCTCTTTGTGTAAGTAAGAAGCAAAAAACTTTTATATAAATAAATAAACACTGATGATTCCTGGAAAGAAAGCTAAAGTCCTGATACAAAAAAAACCAAAACCTATCCTTTGAAAAAAACATTTGCTGTCTGCTGATGTTTTTGCTTGCCAGTTTTGATAACAATGGGTCACAAAAACTGTGGAAAGAAACCATCAGCAACATGCCCCCATCACTGACAGTCCTGCAAATCATAAGAATAGCATTTCCTTATTTGGTTTTAATTCAAAATTAAGATTCAAGTGAGGGACAGCACCTCAATATTTGCCTAACATGTTGGGTTTCAGCTCTTCCTCTGAAAGGGTTTGCTTTCTTAAATGGTGCTCTCTTTGCCCACGCTGATTTTGTTTTTGTTTTTCAAGTGTGTCAAAATATTCCCCTGGCTTAATGCAGTGTATCTTGGGAAATATTTTGCACAGTGGATGGCCACACCAAACAGACATTTGCTTATGTGGCATTGTTGCCATAGATCTGTATCTATCATGTATTTTCTAGTTTGCAGCGTTCAGCACATTAATGCCCGATCAAAGCTGACGTCAGCACACAGATAGTTGTGATGTATGGCACACTGACATAAAGACACAAATCATGTTGCCCCATCTGGGCTGGAAAATGTAACAGAGCTCCAGATCTTCCTCCAGCCCCATACAAATATACCTCCTGCTTCTGGCATAAACTTGGCAGCTCTGGAGGGGAGCCAGGACATGGTTAGGAGGGAAGCCAGGAATGGTGAGATTCAGGGAAAGAGTTTGTTGGCAGCTACAAGAGGTATTGTTTTAAATTATACTAAAAATTAAAAAAAAAAAAAACAAACCCAAAACAACCCAAAAAGCCAGCCTTGGAAAGTTTTCAGTCTTGCTATATGTGCCACAGCTTTTATAAATTAGTTAGTTCAGCCAAAATATAATTATTCTAACAACATGGTAGCAATCCTGTTGTGCAGGCTGGGCTAGGCATCCATTCTGTATCTTACTTTGTGCTACTGTTTGAGACAGACATTTTCTTTTAAGTGCAAACTTGCAATATTTGGGTTCAACCAAAGTGTACTTTCAAAACATGTCAGGAAAATCCACGTAGCGAGCTGGCTCTGGAAATGGGAACTGCACACGTGCTCACGCAGCTTTGGGCAAGGGAAATATGGAAAAATATTGCTTTGCCTTACTAATTTATTTTCAGAAGGTGCATAAGCTTTGAGTAATTATTTGTGCAATAATTCGATCAGTTGTTTTATATATTGTTTAAAAATATTTGTTTACAACAAAAGCTGTTTAAAATGCCCCGTGTTCTGTGTTTGAGTACAAAGCATGGGACTCCACCAACAGAAATTCTGTATGCTCAAACTTCCACACTGAAATTAATATCGCGTGTTTCTACTGGATTGAGTTCTCAATGCACCACAATTTTATCATTACTACTATTAATCAAATGAATCTTGGTTCATCTGGATTCCCTATTAGGGAAAAAATCTGTCTTTTCCCCTCTGCTCTAATTTCTAGCTCTCCTCTGATTCCCTGTCAAAATTTTTCCAACACCCAAAATCCGTCCTCTCATTTTGCCAGTTTCTAAAAAATTAAAGACCTCACAACATTTGTGCCATGAAAATATTTAAATCCTCAGTGCTTGCACTGCATAAATAAAGAAAAGTCAGGGAGTGGACATTTTTCTTTGGACAGCCTGAACTTTTCTACATAATACATATAAACAACCTCAAAATTTAAAAGGAAATAAGACACTCATGTTAAGGATCTACAATAAGATAGAATTACCACCTATATAAATATATATAATATATATAAATATAATATAAATATAAACCTTTTTGCATATATTTGCATTTTTATTCTGATTAGTACATGAACATAATTTTAATATGGACTTACATTCTGCATTGAAAAGAAGGTATTTTAAGGGCACACCTCTTTTCAGAGAGACATTAGGCCTATATTTTGGTAGAGGGCTACTTCTGTATCTTTACATTCTGGTAATATAATCCCCTCATTGGTTTTATTTTAAATAATTTAATTAAGAATTAATACATTGAATCCTACTTCAATTTCATCACCTAAACCACTAATTACAAATATTGTTTGTACTGGGACAAAACCCAGTCAGCAAAGAGGAATTCAGACAGTTCTCCCAAGCCCAGGTAAAATTTTAATTTGAGGCAACAATCTCTGTTGTTACCAACAGGTGAATGCAGAACTCCTGACACTTCATTTCAAAGGAGGTCTCAGTAATAAACACCAAGCAAGTTCATGCCAAATAATATGAATCTTGTGAAATTAAAGCAAATTTAGGTGTGTGAAGTTTCAAGAAAAGCTAAAAAATTGGTTGGTTTTTTTTTTATTTTTAATTCTGCTACATTCTGTAGCATAAAACTGAAATAAGCTTAGCACCATAATAGAGACAGGCAAATTGAACTAAAAAGAAACAATGGTTGGATATTCAATACATGAAATAATCCTTGATATTTTTGACAGATTATCACACAATGATGCAGTAATGACTTCACAATACACAAATATTTACCACATGTCATTACTACTTCATCTCCAAAGGATTTTACATTGGAAATATAAGTTATTCAGAAATGTGGCTTAAATATTTATGACTATTTGTTAATAATTACTACTCAAGAAAAATTCAGAATTACCCATACATCTTCTTTTGGTAAAAGATGTTGGGTAATGGCCCCTTGTATTACTTTTATAGAGAGATCCAGCTTGTGTACTTATTCTGATTATTATTCACAAATAATAATAGGACATTATTATAGCAAGATTCAAAGTATTAATGTATTATCATTATTCAAAAATACCCAAAATAAATTATTAACAACTGCTCTGCCAAAAAGTGTTACTTGATAATTATTAAAGACTGTAAAGTATAAAATTCTACACATCTTCCAACTCCAAAGTGATTAGGTGTGTTTGCACACAGTAAATTTCCTAACTGAATGTTGAATTTTGGATCTAAAATGAATGTACGCTCAGGCCATGGGAATATAAAATGACCATTAACAAATTTTGGTGTGCAGAAATCTGTACCAATCTCACAAGAAAACTGAGCACAAGTGCCATGTCTTTGCTGGAAGGCTCGAGAAATAAACTGAGAGGATTTGCTGCAAAGTACAACGCCTTCAGTGATGAGAAATCCACACCTGGGGATTCCTCTTTTACCTTTGAAGAACCTTACTGACTATCATAAAACTTAGGTATAATATCCTGTATGGATGAAACAAGAGAAAAACTGATTTTGGTTGACTTGTTTAGAGGTAGAATAACATTAATGTATAATATTGTAATTATACAATCTATCTATTATATATAATATATATAATAAATATAATATATATAATATATATTATATATATTATGTATCTATAATTATACATAGTAATAGATAATAGACAATTATAATATATACATTATGTATATATAATATATATATAAATATATAATATTGTCATAGCTAAATAACATAGCTAGTTACATCAGCTAATTTAAAGCAGTAAAGAACATATTTGAAAAATTTTATACAATTTGCAGAAGCAAAGAAAGGACAAGTAGTGAAGACAAGAACAGGCAATTAGATGCAACATATTCATAAAAATGGGAAGAGAGTAACAAAGCATCTGTTGGTCAATATGTTACACAACAAATTAATTCCAGATTTTGGTTGTTCTCTTAAGGTTGCTTTTAATAACTTTGTCCTGTTAGTTGCCTCTGCTCTGGGAACTCTGCAGTGTTTTTTGCATATTACCATAACATGTCAGATGAAGGTGGGTGACACTGCACACAGTCAATTTTGATAATTTTTCAGGAAGAATAGTGAGCCAGGAAATAAAAAGTAAATATCACACACTTAAAAAGAAAAAAAAAAAAACCAAACAAAAAACAAAGCAAACAAAAAAAACCCCAAAAAACAAACTTTGGATCTTCATTGAAGATGGACTTGTGCATTACTTGAGCTTTGAAAGCATCTCAGGCCAGCAAACCCTGGCACCTTACAAAATCAGAAGTTTGTCTATTCTGCCACTGAAGGGCAGACCTAAAGGCTGAAAGCAGGGAAATGAGAGCTCACTAAACAGAGATAAATCAAGCAAGTCAATAACAGTTGCTGCTGCTGCAGCCTAAAAAAGATGGACCAAGCCTAGCAGCTTAAATGAAACGTTCCATCTGTTGATCTCCAAGTGCTTCGCAAAAGACAGGCAAGGGCTGCACTCCTCCTTTACAGGTCAGCAACAAGCACAGAGGTGTGGTGTGAGCTGGCCAAAGGCAAAAAGGCAGCCAGGAGTGAGCTGGGGTCCCAGCTCAGCCTCCCACTGCAGCTGAGGCTTGCTCCAGGAGGTGCATCCTTGGATTTGGGCTAAAACAGGCTGAAGATGGTGCGGGAGTGGGAGCCCAGAAAGCTGAAAATCCTGTTATTGTGTGGCTGAAAGAGGTGACAGATGTGCAGTGTGCTAAAGGGTGACACTTTGTGAGCTGAGCCCTGCCCAGTGCTTTTCTCCTCTCTTCTCTCTCCTCAGCATTCTGTGACTGGAAGCACAGGCTGCAGGTGACTCTGAGTGCTGCTGGGGCATGGGGCTCTTGCATTTATTTGGAGATGAAATAAATCTGGCTGAGCCCTCTTTCCATGCAGGAAAGGAAGAAATAGGTACAAGAATGAAGAAATCAGTATATGATGTGGGCTAAGGTGAGCCCAGCACCTCCCCTGAGCACTATCTGGTTTTCACTAATCAGATTGTCTCACTGTTGTAAAAGCATATAATTAGAAATCTATAGGTTATCTCTGGTCTTCAAGCATTGAAAAAATGAGCTGGTCATTTGAGCAGATTCCTCTAGAAAAGTGAACACAGAAAATATGCCATGCTACAAGTTGGTCATAGGGCAGTATAAAACAGAGATGCAAAAGCAGTCTGAAGAGTGAGTCATGTAACAAAGGAGCCACAACAAAACTGCCAAAATTACATATTTGAAACCAACTGGCTTAACTAAAATCCTATGACTCCATTGGGAGTCATTCATTATAAGAAAAAGGTTCAGGAGTTCCTTTTGTTGCCATTTTGCCTGGAAAAAAATAAAAAAGTCATTGCAGTTTTCTTACCAATTTGGAAAAGCTAACACTCACTGCAACTTTAATTCTTTAAACAGTGAATCTCGTTTTATTCCCGGGTGCCCAAAAAGAACCTGCACTATTATTTCAATTACCAGCACACAAGCATCAAAAGGAACACCTAACTGGTGTTGATAACCAAGTGGCAAGACTCCGCAATATAAAAACCACTTAAAAAACTAATCCCTTATCCAGTACAAAATTATAGGCTGTCATCAGGAGCAGGCTGGCAGAGCCGGGTCCAGATGGGAAACTGGCTGGGCAATAAGGAGAGGAAGGGTGGAAATGATGGGTGGGCTGGAAAGGAAGGGGACCCAAGCAAAGACATGACTGCTCCCTCTGCTGGCAAGGGCCTCCCTGCTTTAATTTTTAACTAATGAGTAGGCATTTCTTTAATTATTTAGGGTCTAGCCGATAAATAATGCAGAGCGCTCCTTCCTCAGTCTGTTGCTGTGTGCTTGCACATTTTTGAACTTATGGTGCCCTATTTCACTAGAATAATCTGCCACGGAATTAAGGCTCAGATGGATGTCTAATGGAGGGTTCCAGGCTTTTATATTTTAATTCTTCGCAAAATGAAAAGCAAGATTAGGCTATTTAACCTTCCAAATATTGTATTTTACAATGTATGCTCATTTCATATTTAATTTACACATTTCACAATATTACCACAAATTGCTTGTCATATCTAACTCTAACAAGGACTCCTTTATGCAGCAGTAAGATGCTATAAAATTAAACATTATGCAATACAAACATACTAAATGACACATCCTACCAAAAATGTATCTCTCTTCCATGAGCAAAATCCATGACCGGTGAATTCAGCGACAATTTTCATACTAAAACTGAATTAAAAGATGAAGATAAGCCATTCACTGCTTGATTTGGAATAGAAATTAATAGCTGCAGCAAGAACATTTAGAAAAAAATCTGTTCTAAGATTTTGGCCTACAACCAGCAGCTCCCAGAACAGGAGGGATCAGCTTTTTTTGCCCACTGTTCTCATCTGAATCCTGGCTGCAAAGCCACTCCAGCTCCCAGCTTTCCAGAAGGCTCCATCCCAGGAATCCTCGCCTGCCATTTGGTTTGCTGATTTTAATCTCCCAGGACTTTCTTACAGTGGCTCCACTATGCTGAACTGGCACTTGCTCCTAGAAGTGAGTTATTATTAAACTTGTAGGTCAATTGTGGCACTAACAACTCTTTGGAAGCTTTCAGCCACGGTGTACAATTTGCTGGTCTAATTAAATATTAATTCTAAGTGTTACATTCTGTGGCTAAGAGCTTTTATTTTCCATCATCAGTCTGGAAGAGAAAGAGGTTACAAGGCTAATTTAATTTTTTTTTCTTCCTCCTAGCATTAAAGCTTAACTACACAGGCACAAAAACATCATTAAAGATGCAGTATTCTTTTTTATTATGATTATATTCTAATTAATAGAGAATGTCTAAACAAAAAGAGGTAGAGCTGGTTTCTGAAATTTCAGGATTTTTAAACAACACCAAAAGTTCCCATCAAAATGTTCCTAAGCACACGTTGCACAGGAGCTCAATATTTCCTTCCGTGAAAATCACTTAAGATGGAAATCTTAATGGAAATCAGATGGACACATGCAAGGATTTAAATGTAAAATAGTTTTACACAAAATTTTTCTTCTTTGTTCTGATTCTGAAACAGAACAGATAAACCCTATATTTAAGGCTAGTCACAGAGCTTTTTCTTTTATTTATTTATTTTTTTTACTAGAGCCTGAACTTAAGCAAAAAACAAACAAACAAACAAACAAACAAAAAAAAGCTTTGGGAAAAAAATTACTACATTGCATTTTCTAAAAGAATGACTTGCTTAAAGCAATAACTCCTTTGCCCTGTATTATTTGAAGTCACTCTTTTAATCTTTACTTATCAGTGGGCTCAGTAGAGGAGCCTCCTCCCTTCTGCTTCCATAACAGTTGTGTCCATGTCTGGACACTGGGCATTATATTAACTGCTTAGTCCAGTAGCCAAAAGATTCCATATGCTTGAACAGATGACTATCTCCATACTGTGATGGGATATTTAACTGTTTAGCTCTGCTGCTGTTGTTCAAAGACTTGCTTCTAAATCTCACCTGATTTTCAAAGGCGGATTTTCAGTTTATGCACCTAAAATGTGAAATAAAATTGCCACCTTGCACGTGCTCCTGCACTGCTCCAGTTTAACATGTGCATTTTGGGAAAGAGGGGTTTTTTTAATTAAAGAGAGATGGGGAGGATGTGTATATAGTCCCCTTCTAAAAAGTAAAATTTATTAAAATGACAAGGCTGTTTTAGGCATGTCACTTCAACAGACAGCATGACTATTCACCCTAATATAGTTAATTTGGTTAACAGACAGCTAATATGTGGGGACAAAAACATGCTTCAGTTGTACATTGTATTTGCTTTTGAAATGGGTAGTTGTTACCAAATCAGAAGTGGTAGTACTAGAACACAGCTTGTAGGCAGGCAAAATCTGATTCTATGAAACCACATAATACTTGATTTATTTCTTCTACAGCATGGTTAGCTAATACCATCAGCGATAAGAGAAATGAAAAAAAAAATTGTTTCCCAAATTAAATTTTGAATAGGACACTTACTTGAGCTTCCTAGTCAGTCAGAATTTTAAAGATGGATTTATGAATGTTTAAAACCAAAATACTCATCCCTAAAAGTATGTGGATAACCCAAAATACCTGTCAAACTTATAATATTTCTACAGCTGTTAAAATCTATGTCTCACATACAACAAAAAGCAACACGCAACATTAAAAAGCAAGTAAAAAAAGAAACATACAGAAAAATATTAAGACCATTTCATCTTCATGGTTTCTATTTTGCAGAGAAATTTGAAAGCTTCCTTAGTTATGATATAAAACCCACATGATGTTGGATCTCAATACAAATCTTTGTGCAGCTACCTCATCAAATGCATTTGGAGGTTATTCAGCACTTTACAGCAGAGAACTCTCAGGAGTGAGAGCTCTAAGGTAGGCAATCACTCTTAGGTCTTGTCATAGGAATAAAGATTTCAAACTGTGAGAAATTCACCAGCTAGAGGAGTTCACATCTTATAATCCTATATTAGCAATGGATTCTTGACTTGGAGTTTAGCTGCTAAATCACTCAGTGTGAACACAAAAGGCTTGGGATGTGAAAAGGTTTGTTTCTGAATTTTTCTACACTGAAACCATCAGTAACTTCTGCGCTTGGGTGAATCCAAAACATTAATATTGGAGGAAATTAATTTTTTAACCTAGTGGATGAAATAATGAAAATACCTTGCTAAACAGAACTGCAGACTCTGAGGACAGGCTCTGTAAGAAGAGTTATTCATACTGACTTTCCATTAGTCAATTAATTTCCCTTGGTACATGCTGACTAATATGGTTTTTAGTCCTTAGCAGTAATACCAGCTTTGAGTTCAAAATAAAGGATGGCTTTAAGAAGTGCCCTGCTTTCCCCATTGAATATAATAATCCACTCAGGAAAATCTACTACTACTTAAGAGATACAAAATTGGGAAGGACAGGAATAGAATTAAAAACATTCTTTAGTATTTTGAGGGAAAGATCTACTTGGATTTACCAAAGATTTCTAGCAATTAAAGAAAAAAAATACAATGGGAAAATATTTAAAATTCTAATTTAGGACTTTTCCATTACAGACCAGTGACATTCAAGTCCTTTCATTCACACAATTGCACAATAATGATTTTTCTAAATTTAGGTATTTAAATGCACTGATTATCAAAACACAGAAAAAGAATTCTTACTTGCTTTTATAATATTCCTTAAACTTGGAAATTGTAACAACAAATTAAATGCCTCTTCAATCTGCCCTCCTTGATCAATGCTAGATTTTAAAAATGGAAGTAATTTTCCCTTTTCAAATGTACCATATGATTTCTCAGGCACAATGCATTTTCAAGAAGCAGTAGGAAGACTTGAAAAATAACCTTCCATCAACTATTTTAATCACACTTGTAAGTAGCTCAATATTTATTACTTGACAGACAGTGTAAGATAAGAGGATGTTCAATCGGTAGAAAATATCAATCAAGTAAAAACTTGTCACATATCACCTGAATAAAATTCATATTTGGATAAGTTTTTTATGTCATTTTCTTGAAACCCTCTTCCAGAATAGTGTATTCCTAATTTTGTGGTTGAGAAAAGAGAATTTTCTTTTTTCTTCATGCGCTGTTTGCCCTAGAAGCTCCATCAATAAAACCCCCAAAATCTGTGTGCTTTAGTGGACTACAATTTTTTTCCAGTTACTCTGGAAAAACTCCACACCAACAGACTTTTTTTGCAAACTTGGGTCTTTTACCAAAATACAGCCTTACAGGACATTGTGAACTGTCCCATCAGGCTGGATTAATGAGCATTATCTTTGGATAAATGCAATTCCAAGTTATTAAATCTAAGACAATGGATTGCTGGAATACTGTAAGAGCCACATTGGTGCATTTGTATCACAGAGGGAAAAATATCAAGAACAAAATCACTATTTAATGCTCTGCAATCACTGAAAAGTCAAACCAGAAATGAGAATTTAGGGAAAGTGAACCAACAATAACAGCATTACTGTTTATCTAAAAGGATAAGTGACTGTTTAGAAACAGATTAAGAAGGCAGCATGAGAAAAACTGCAAACCAGAATACAGAAAATATTAAATAGGGAGGATCATTTTAATGTTTCACCAGCCAGAAAAAAGGATAATATATGAAAGGTAAAGGCAAAATTAAACTTTCTGAAAAACAAAGAAACCAAGTAGAGTCAATTTGTGAACTCCCTGTCACAGTACAACATGCAAAGTATTTGGCAAAATACAAGAAAAAAAACAATAAAAAAAAATATGCATTATTCATATACTTCATATAAAAACCAGAATTAGTCTGGGCTGAAAAGAATTTGCCCCTGTCAAAAATCAGTACCACCAATTGTTTTATTTCTTCTTCACTGGAGTAACTAGTACTGGAGATTGACACAGACAAGGTAAATTATGTCACTACCAAAAATACACTTCCTCATGACAAAGCAGGTAAAGACAAAGCTATTTTTTTGTGTCCAGACAAAACTTTGATTAAATGTGATTTTGAACTTACGCATCCACCCAATTAATTTAGTTAGGGGCTTAACTACAACCTGGGAAGCAGAGGAACTATTAGAGTAGCACTAGAGTGGTTCAGGGTAAAAAAAATTGGGGAATTTACTACATCTTCAGGACAGCAGTGTGAATTCTCTGCTGAAAAGAATTTGCCCCTGTCAAAAATCAGTACACCAATTCCTTTATCTCTTCTTCACTGGAGCAACTAGTACTGGAGATTGACAGAGACAAGGTAAATTATGTCACTACCAAAAATATACTTGTTCATTGCAAAGCAGGTAAAGACAAAGCTATTTTTTTGTATCTGCCATCCAGACAAAACTTTGAATGTGATTTTGAACAAAATCACTTAAATGTGATTTTGAACTTACACGTCCTTCACGAGAATTACGCGTGCGAAGAATTTACATGGAGGCCACCCAGTTAATTTAGTTAGGGGCTTAACTACAACTTGGGAAGCAGAGGAACTATTAGAGTAGCACTAGAGTGGTTCAGGGAAAAAAAAATTGGGGAATTTACTACATCTTCAGGAAAGCAGTGTGAATTCTCTGTGTGTTCAGTGCACTGACTCGACGATTCGACAGATAAAGCACGTGCTAGAGCTGGCTGATGGAATTAAACATAGATACACTTGGAAATAAAGGAAAAAGCTCCCTGTGCTGGGAGAAGGGACGTTTTCCTGCGTGTGTGAGTGCAGCAGAGAGGAGAGGAGCCGCTCAGAGGGAAGGGGAGCAGCTGCTGTGAGCACCAGGCTGCCGCGCACATGTTGGGCGGCGCTGGGCAGCATCCCCAATTATCGGTGCCAGCGAGGCTGCACACACGCTCCCAGGGGCTGCTGGCAGGCTGCTCGGAGAGGCCAGCACTGTGCTCACTCTGCAGGGCTCTGGGAACTCACTCCTGTGGGCTACCAGGGACCCTCAGCAGCTCTGCTCCTCCCCATGACAGCTCTGTCCACAGCACGCTGCGTAAAGGGTGCGCCAACTCCCATGGTTTCAAAAAAAAAAAAAAAAAAATTTTAATGCCTGTTGGGATTTTAGCTGACTGGAGATTGGAAAAGTACAAGGTTGTGGCTAATTTTGAGTCTTGCACTTGCAAGATAGCGTGTCTTTGGACTTAGCTGTAGTGTGATAATAAATGGTGAAGGAGACATGAGAAAAGAGAGATGTAACTTTTAAGGAATGGGGAAGAGCTGATGTTGTGGTGTGGCTAATGGACAGTGTAAATTACAGAATATTCATGAGCTTACTACTTGCTGCATAAGTGTCTGATGCTCTCTTCAATAAATGGAACTTGCTGATGACTCAGATTGAGCCCCGAGTTTTCCCTGCACCCAACAAATGGGTCATCCCCAACAAATGGCTCATTCTGCAACAAATGCCCTTGCTTGTTTAAAACATCAAGGCAAAGATTCTGCACATTCATTTTTTTTTAATTCAGGATTTTCCAGCACTTACTGCTAAAATTAAAAACTCAGTTATTTAAAAAATGAGGTATAATTTTAATTCTAACTCCCTGGAATTTATATATTTTCTTTTTTCTTCATGCACTGTTCGCCCTAGAAGTTTCATCAATATAATCAACTTCTCGAGTAAGTTTGAAGCAACCTTTAGTTTCTATCTTAGAGACACTTCTGTACTTCTCTAAAACACAAACATTCTTTTTATAGGCATGGTACATAAAGAAGACCACGATGGAAATATATCCCAATTATGGAGAGACAATTCCAGTGTGTAAAAAGCAGGGTCATAGCTTTTACATTCACAAATTCTATTTCTTGCATTAAATTTAACTGCCTCTCTTTCTGAAGGGAGATTGCCAGCTAATATTTAAAAATAATAAGTAAGGAGGTAGAAGTATGTACTGCAAGAGAAATATTCACACACTTTTGACTACAATGGTAAAACTAGAAAATCTACCTTCTTTATTTTTGAAGCATTAATTGCATTGGTATTTAAATAAATAACATTTGCAGGTATTCAAAGACCTTTTACAAATGCAGTATGTGTGAGTCATGTACCTACCTAAGCCAGGATTTCATCTATTGATAAACTCACCTAGCATGAAAATATTTTGCATAATATGAGGTTTTATCCAGTACTTTTTTACTAGGATCAAATCAAATACACAAAATTATAGGCTCTCTGTTCATTGTGAATAATAACATTTTTGCTTTTGTAAGTTACACTCACAGAACAAAAGACTATCTACATTTTTCTTTTTGCTAAAAAAGTTTACTTTCAGAAGATATATTGAAGTCTCTGTATACTATCAGGAACAATGCTGTTAATTGCTTCTGATTTTGCAGTTGGGAAAATAACTCATGCCATAACTGGTTTGCTCCTAGTCCCAGTATAAGAGGATATTAGAATTATGGAGCAAATCTACACCCTTAAAAACAAGATCAGATATCACTATAATGAGCACTTTATCTAAAGACAGAGAACTGAAAAGCCTTGTATTGATACTCCAAAAAGCATTTTGAAAGTATTTTTGAAAGTACATAAACATGCTATAAAAATGATTGAAAAAGAGATCACTAGAGATATTTACTTTTTTACAGTTTCTGAAATTTTGAAAATTTTTTAAAAAAGGAATAAGACCAATATTTGGCATAACTGTTCCTAAAATTCATAATTGGGCAAGATTTTTGTGTCATTTTCTTGAAACCCTCCTCCAGAATAATGTGCTCCTATTTTTGTGCTTGAGAAAAGAGAATTTTCTTTTTTCTTCATGCACTGTTTACCCTGGAAGTTCCATCAATAAAACCCCCAAAACCTGTGTGCTTTAGTGGACTACTAACTAAAATAATTTTATACATAGATCTTTGTAGATTTTGCAGCAGGACTCTCCCATAAAAGTGCAAAGTGTAAGATATAGCCATGTTTTAAGTTCACACTTTGAACAAAAAGGCTTTAAAAAATCTCCAGAACTGTATTTTTTTTTTTTTTTTTTTTGTTTAATACAGGTTTTAAAGTTTAGCTAAGTGCTGTGGGAGCTCTGGGAGGCAGCAGAAGCAGCATTCCTACCCGGATGAGGTGGGCAGGCACGGTGACGATGCAGGCAGACAGGGATTTCCTGAGCAGGGCACGCAGGACATACAGGAATTTGGTCAGGCTCTGAGGATCCTCGGGAGCATCACTGCAACAAACACCATCACCCCACAGGATGGAACCCAGGCTCTGAATTCCTATCCTCAAAACGTTCCTTTGTTTTTTCTGTTCGGGGAAAAAAAAATATAAAAAAATATAAAAAGTTGTTATTTTCTAAACGCTAGGAGGAATACAATTTCTAGAGTGCATGTCCATAATAATGGTGTGTTTTATGTTATCACAGTAATCTCTGTCAATCTTATAAAAACTGCAAATGGAATGGGATTTTTTTTCACTGCTTAGATACCATGGATAATCTAATAGACACATGGAAATACTGAGAACTACTAATTTGCATTTTTTAACCAGCTAAACATAAGTATATTCTGAAATAAAATCTAGTAACACTAGGGCACTTTTACATCCTTTCTACCCTCCATCACTGTCTTAAAAATCATGTAGAAGAGTATTTGCTCCCAGTTCTAAGGCAGCTTTGCTGGAGCAACCAAACACAACTTCTCCCTCTATTTTCACCTTTCTGCTGTGTCACTTCCATAACCTGACTGTTCCATGCTCTGCTTCAGTTCCACTTTTTCTGAGAGAAACAAGGCCAGTGCTTTGCTCACCAACACAGGGGCCTGGCACTGCCCGAGAAGTCTCCAAGTACCATTTATGTCCCTTTCAACTTCTTCCCATCAAATTGTAGCCACAGCTGTGGAAACACAGAGTGTGATGGGGACAGATTGTCCCTTAAGGAGCCCTTAAAGGACAGATTGTCCCTTCTGCTCTGCTTTAGAGGCAGTGGCCAAGTTAAAGCTCCTTTTCTGAAGGGACAGATGATGAAGTCAAAGTTTTAACTTGTTTATGCCAAGTAAAATTTTATCTCTCATGAGGACAACTCTCATTTCTGCTTGTTTGATGCAACCCTTCCTGGTGGACTTTGAAAAGGATTTTAGTTATGTTTGCTATCAGTGGCTAAGAGAGAGACAAGGAACTCCCTCACTGAAAGACTTCCTGCACAAGGTGATCAAAGCAACATTTCTAGGGTTCATACTTGAAGACCAGCTTTCTTTAATTATACACACACACACACATACACACACATACATATATATATATATATAAAAGCTAGTTTTGATAAGTAAAAGCTTGCAAGTACTTCTCACTAGAGAAAAGTGTTTTGATAAACTGCACTGATGCCTCAGGTTCAGCTTTTCTATTTTTCACATTCTGTGCTGCTTTAGTGTGTGGGTCTGGGCTTCACATTCAGGGATGGTGAGCTCTGTGCACAGAGCAGGGAGACAAAACAATTCCTGCTCCAGCTGGGCACCAAGGACAAATGATCCCAATCTCAGCCCCAGAGCACAAACACCGTGGGCTGCAGAGAGAAAAACAAGCAGGGTGGGACTGCCTGGGCTAAAGCTGGAATGGGACAATGAACTGCAAGGTGCAAATGGAGCAGAACTGATCCCGGGGAGAGAGCCCGGGAGCGCTCGTGCATTTTGGGGCCATTTTGGTTCATCTTGGGTGCAGCCCTGGCTGGGCTCTGGTGCTGCCCAAGGTGGATCCATGGAGGAGATGCTTTGAATCAATCCCTGCTTTATTCTGTAGCTCTGCCCAGCCCCTGCTCTGGGGCAGCCTGCACAAGGCATCAGCAGATACTAATTTCCAACAGCTGGAATAAACAGCAACTCTCAAGCACAAACCTTGGCCCAGCTGCTCTGGAAATCCAGAGGAAAGGTTTGGACAAGACAAGAGGCTGTTCCAAAAGCTTCCTTACCCATGTTGGGTAGGACAGAGCCTGGCTGTGAGACACAGCCCCACATGGCTCTGCTTTTATCCACTTGTGTGTCACCCAGGGAGCTGATCTGCCAATTCACCCCCAGTCCCTGAAGAAGCAATCTGTGCTTCAACCTTGGCTTTAGTCTCAAGCTTTGCAGCTTTTAGGCTTTAGTTACAAAAAGTGAACTCTTTACACCACTGTACGAAGATCAGGATGTCAGTACAGGATAAGACAACACTTCTCTGTATGGTGTCCTCTCAGATCAGGCGTTCAGTTTTAAAAAGAACAGCAAAAAAGACAAGTTTTTGTCTAATATTCTTTAATTACTTCTGACCAGAGCAGATTCAGGCACTCCTTGATGCGCACTTAAGCAACAGGAAAAAAACCAATCAGGCATATAAAAAATAGTTTTAGCCGTATATGATGGACATTAACCAGGCAGAGAAAGCATTACAGTATTTCAAAATGTCAACACAAATGTAGATAAAACTTGCAGAAACTTTTTAAAAGAGAAAAAGATGTTTTGTTATGAGGAACAGCCATAAGAACAACATACAGAGGAAAGACCTGTTCTCTTAATGGAGAGAGGATGACAGATGCTTATTTCACAACATCAGATCATAAGAGTAGTAAAAGATAAAGCTATTCAGACACCTGATCATATCAGAGGTAATAGAACTTCTATCAGCATAATTTGTTATACAAAAAGATATGTACTAATATACATAATATATATAGTTTATTTCTATTTTAGTTTATTATTCCAAAACTGAAACGTAAGAAAAGTGTAAATCTGATATTGTCCCACAACCAGCCTGCTGTAAAGAGTAGAATAACATTTTTTAAAAAGCACCACTAGATCTTTAATATTCACATTAGCCTGGAAGTTTGGATTTATTTTGCAATTAAAAAAAATAAAAATAATGTAATTCTTGTAGCAGTGTTTGATTTGGCAGCAGAAATTCGGATTATGAAGAATTCAGAAAACCCAACTCCAAGACAACAACAAAATAAATCCCCCTCAACTATTACCCTGAAAGCCTCCAAAGTATACAAAATTAATGTTAGGAAATAGTTGCCTATTAAACCTCTGTTGTCAAACATGAAAACTCCAAAACTCTCTGAAACAAAGAGGTGCTATTCTATATAACTTAATACCATGATCCATTTGTAAAGGATTCCCACTTAAGGATCAATAAGTGGGAGGCTTTGGGAAGGCTGTAAACCTAAGGCTTGTATTTGTAGCTTCCAGATAATTCAAACTCTGATTTTCCAAATATTAGCTAATTATTAACTACTAACTAACTTTAACTGACTGTATTAGGTCCTAGAGATGCCTGAGCATTTTATGAAAGGCTACCAAGCCTCTAATGGTGGTTTTCACTTCTTTTCCCAATTGTGTCAAACCATCTCTCAGCTGGGATGAGTCACATGCCGCTCAGTTTTCTTCAAATAAAGGAGTAAATCAAAGTATCATTGGCAAATTGATGTGAAAGCAGCCAAAAACCATCTGAAAGTTTTTCCAGTCAAGCACGGGGTTATTTGAGGGTGGGAGTACATGCACAAACTTCTCAGAAGCTTTTATGATTATCTATGGCAACTATACACAGGTCCAGAAGGATACAGGCTGCTCCTTACTCTACAATCTTCACACCTGCCTGCTTAAAAAGCACTTTAGAGAGCTCAGTAAATGTAATGAAATGGCAAGGAATTTCTCAGAGATTTGGCAAGTAAAAGATCCAAGGTGTGTTCCAGGCCACTGCTACATTCAAGTCTGGAGACATTTTTAATGTGAGTGCATTATACAAGGCTTCTAAATGTACAAAATTTGACTGTACAAAGAAAAATTATGCAAGGGGAAAAGTGGAATATTAAAAGAAAATAATAGAAACCTCTCCAGGAAACTGCTTGCCTTACCTCCCTCGAAACAGAAAGAACTACATAGTGCTAATGGCTTTCTAGATCAATAAACTGGCCTGAAAACTGACTTTTAAAGTTTCACCTTTGAAATTTATATGTATTATTGAGCAAAAATACACTGTTAGATTCATCTCAGCTAAAGTTCAGATTTTGCTTAGCGACACTAGCAAGTCATTTTGAAACAACTGACAAAAACCAGAGAAAACAATGATCGGTGGTGTTGAATTTTTGCAAGCGAAAAAACCCACACGAGTGCTGCCTCTGACAAACCTCCATTTCCTTTTATATAAAAGGGTATGTATAAAGAAAGATGAGCAATGAGAGGCTGCTGTCCTGGGCAGGAGGCTGGCAGGGTGTGTGTGTCACCCAGGGCTCTGAGGCAGGAGGAGCATCCCCAAGGATGACACACATCCCCGTTGCCATGGCTACCGCGGGGAGAGGGGCCTGGCAGGGACCAATGGCCTTCTCCAGGCTGGCAGTGGCACCGAGGGGAGGGCAAAACCCTCGCAGACATCTCGGCTGAGCACGGGCACCGACATTTACGCACGAGGGCTGCGCGCAGGTAACGCTCCCAGAGCCCGCTGGCGCGCAGGAGAACAGCCCCTCCTGCATCACCTCCCTGCAAAAACCACTCCCAGGCTACTCCAGGCAGCTCTTGATGTGCACTTAAGCAACAGGGAAAAAAAAAAAAAAACCCTAATATTCCTAAGATATTGAATTTGAATGAAATAATTTCAGGCTCTCCAGAGTCTGTGCTAATTGGCATTTCTACTGCAGTGGCATTTCTACTGTACAGCAATAATCACCTTTCAATTGAGCATCAATCTGTACAATTTATTGTATTATTTCCATCAGCTCCAAAGGACTGCCACGTTACTGAACATGACAGGGAATAACTTACAGGGCACTGCTCAAATTAGAAAAGGTCTTCCAGCCTATGTTGTTACACTTAAAGAGTTTTTGATTCCCACATTTTATACTTTATTGTCACAGACATCTTTTGTGGAAAATCCTTTCTTTAGGATTTTTCCCCCTTCTGGGAAGCTGAGGCCCCAGAAAGGGGCCCCAGAAAGAGAATGTAAACAATGATTATCTGCTGCTGTGAAATGCAACAGGTGCACCTGTGATTGGCCCATGTTCCATGTTTACAATTAAGGGCCAATCAAAAGACCAGAGAGAATCAGAGAGAGCTCCTTTGTTGATTCATTCCTTTTTTCTATTCTTAGCTTAGCAGCTTCTGAACTTTTCTCTCTATTCCTTTTAGTACAGCCTTAATGTAACTTATATCATAAAATAATAAATCCAGCCTTCTGATCATGGAGTCAAGATTCTCGTCTCTCTCTTCACCCCTGAGGAACCCTTGCAAGCCTGGTAATACTTTATGAAGAGTACAGAGATTTTTGGAAGGCTGATAAGCTGATTTTTCAATTGAAATAGCATTCTTATTTCTTTACTTCTCTTTCAATGCTCACCACACAAAGATGCTACCATTTAATCAATTAAAAAATTCACACCAGTTAAAACAACAAAAAAACCCTGAAAGTTTAGGGGTAAATGTTTAACTTCAAGAATCTTGAGCAGATTATGCTAAAGCTATAATTTGAAAAACAAATATTGTAGGTGAAAATGTGTTTTGCTTCTTTCCATTGTATTTGGCCATCCATTTATTAACTAATTGCACAGCAAATGCATTTTACTAATGCTGCCTTACATTTCTTTCTCTGCATATCTGTAACAGGTAAAAATTAAAAAAAAAAAACCCTTAAAACATGAACAACACTATTTATTTTGCTTGTTTGCTTTACCAATGCTCACAAACAATTTGTTCTTTAATAATTTGTCCAAGACCTTGTGCAAGAACAGCAAGAAAAGAATAGCTACAGGAATAAAGAGGAGCGTGAGGGTGTTCATTACCTGGGGGTCAGAGCCATCAAAGCCCTCCTGGGAAATGATCCTCTGAATGGACTGAAGCAGCCTTGCATAACCACTGTTCATATTCCTGTTGGGAAGCAGAAATATTTCAGTCACACATTTCAATATTCTCCTATGTGTCTCTAACAGCTGTATAAAAATTAAATATGAACAGATGCAGCTCTCAGGGCAAGTGCCACATGGAAAAGAGGTGTCAGAGAAGAAAAAAAACCCCAAAAACTCTTTGAATAAAGCTGACATTATAAGCAGCTTCATATTAACTAGTTCAGTGCTCAGACATTTAGTGAAAGCTAAAATCTCTAGGGATTAAGATAACTTAATTATGTCAGGCTCACTTACATCTAGGAGATTAATGATTTAATGTATCAACTTAAAGTTGAAACCATTCCAGCCCAGTACTAATCTTCTGTAACTGACAGAGATCTACCCAGTTGTTATTCCAAGTATTCCTAATCAATGCCCTGATGAACAGAGTTGACTTTCTATGAAAATTTTCATGCATTTTCACAGCTTTATTTGCATGACAGCAAAATTGCGAGGTAGCATTTATTCTGTGTGTTGTTTAGAAAATATAACGTTCAGAACAATAAACAAAAGCAAACCAATAGCTAAAAATGGATTTAAGCAGACTTAACACAAAATGAAGGTTCAGGAAATCATCTTGTCAGACTTAGAAGCTCTTTACTTTCAAAGAACGATTCAGGTGCTCACTTTTAAAAGAAAAATATTTTTCTTAAACCTCACGGACCACACAGAGCTGAGTGTCTGGGCCTGATACATGTTCCTCATTGCAGCTTAAACCCTTCCATCTTTTCTATCTTTGACATTTTCTTCCAGTCTCATCAAGGGTTGAAGATGCAAACCTCTTGCTCTTGTACCTCTTTGGATATACAACAGGTTATTTTGAAAATTTTGCCTTTAAAAATATTCTTGTTTGCTCCATAATTTATGTGTCTGGCAACAGCTCAAGTTGGAGGGCACCCTGAGAGACCACCTGGCCCAAATATTAATGAAATATTATTATTAATATTATTCCTATTACTTTACTAAGAGCCTAGACTGTTATCCAAATGCATTTTACTGATGAATAAACCCAAATAAACTCGCTTTCATCCCTTGGCACAGGAGAGAATTCAACTTTTCTGAGAAGCATGCAAGAATTGCAAGGATCTGTCTTTTGCACCATTGCTTCAACTCAAAAATGTGAGTTTCCTTTAAGAAAACAGTATCCATACAACCCCAATCCTAAAATATACTTGAGTTATAAACATCTACAATCAAAAAAGTCATGTGATCCTAAAAAAATTGAGTTTTGAAACAATCAATATCATAAAACCTTAAGAGATGACCTTTCTCTGATATGAACACAAAGGAGAGTTTCCAAATCAAACTCTGTGTTTGTTTCAGATTTAGCACCCTAGAAGGCTACTGGCTAAACTGATGCATATACTATAAATAAAGGGTATTTAATAATTTAATACCCTTTATGAAATGCAGACTTCAAAATTAACAGGCAGGGTGTGATCTCAACCTGATATTTCATGCATAAAGTCTGCCTTGCTATACAAAAAAAAAGCAAGTTGAACTTCTCAAGTCCATTACTTTCCTAGTGCTCAGTTGCAATAGGAATGGAAAATAAATGTTCTGCCCACACTGTGTGGCAGCTGTCACTTTAGAGGGTGAACTTTAGCCCCCCACAGTAGCCAAAATTCTCTCTCTGTGTCTTTGCACTATCACAACAAATAATATTTTATTTTGCCAGAGAATAGACAAAATATTTGCCAATTTCTGATTCATTCCTAACTTTTTTTTAAAAGCTAATGGATAAAAGAATTAAACAACCAAAGCACTTGCAGCATTAAAGGATCTCAAAATTAAAACAAAGAAATAAAATAGATCATCAATTAATCTACCAGAAAGAGATCTGCAGCAAAGAAAGAATTTTTAAAAATCATGTAGTATATGTAGATTTTTAAAGAATATCAAAACAGGTACTTTTCTATCTCTTTCTAAAATATTAATGGCTTCCTTGAATTTAACCCATCTTATGTAAATAAGAACATGAAAGATAATGTAGAAACACTGTTTATAAAAGCAAGTTGCATTACCCTTCTGGCAATGTTTGTCACAATATTTAAGGAAGGAAATAAGATATTGCTTATTTTCCAATTTCTAGTCTTTTTTTGGATTTGTTGCTAAACACGACTTGATGTTGATAATGAGTTTAAACAACTCCTCCTTTACTCATTTTTTTTTTTTTTTGTTTACCACTTTAGTAATGGGTAAAGCAGGAGCTGGCAAGAAGGTATCCTGGTTACAACAAAGGCTTTGCTGATAGTTTCCAAGCACTTAACAAAGGTGAGGTTATCAAGGGGATGACAAATCGCCTTGTTATGGAAAAGGAGACTCCATTAGGCAAGACAGTCAAACCTATTTTATCTAAATTTATTGGTAAATCCAGTCTCTAGATAAATTTACTCTTTTTTTTTTTCAAATGCACGTACTTTCTTAAGGCAAGATTTACAAGTGTTACTGAAAAACCACAAGTTAATTGTTTTGGATTTTTTGATTACCAAACCTTCTTGTTTGGTAATTGCCCTGAAGGAGGAGACTGAAGGCAGAGATGGAAAATAAGGACCACCAGAGAGGATATCCCTGATTCCTGCTGGGCTCCAGCTCCAGCAGTGCAGCCACCAGGACACAGAATATCCTGGCAACAACCACTGCACAGCAGCTCCTGTCAACCACACATCCCTGTAAACCAGCACCAGCACACAATTGCCCTTCCCCAGCATAAAAGTGAGATGAGACAGGGAGGGTTTGTGCCTTCTTCTGCCACCAGACTCCCAGGCCCATTTACTGCTTCCTTCAGGAGCACTGGCTTCAGTTCATTTTTAGCATGGGGAAATGAACTCCCATCCACCTTGAGTGATTTTCCCCATGGTTTTTAATTCAAACCTGTTTCATCTAAATTTATTGGTAGATCTAGTCTCTAAATAAATTTATTCTTTCCTAAAAAGCCTGTACCTTCTTACGGTAAGATTTAGAATTATCGCTGAAAAAACACAACTTCATTATTTTGGTTCCTTTGATTATCAAATTGCCCTGAAGAAGGAGACTGAAAGCATGGATAGAAAATATGAAAGCAGAGATAGAAAATCAGCGTTGCCTGCAGTGCCCAGGGCCACCAGAGAGGATATTCCTGATTCCTGCTGGGCTCCAGCTCCAGCAGTGCAGCCACCAGGACACAGAATATCCTGGCAACAACCACTGCACAGCAGCTCCTGTCAACCACACATCCCTGTAAAGCTGGGCCCAGCACACAACTGCCCTTCCCCAGCATAAAAGTGAGATAAGACAGGGAGGGTCCGTGTCTTTTTCTGCCAGCAAACACCCAGGCCCATTCACTGCTTCCTTCAGGAGCACTGGCTTCAGTTCATTTTTAGCATGGGGAAATGAACTCCCATCCACCTTGAGTGCTCATCCAAGGGAACCCTGTGGTTTAATTCAGCCATCAGGTCCCAGGACTGCAGGAAGGACAGCAAACATGGCTGTTAAATGTTATACCTGCACTATACACACAGGTGCCAGTTTATAGGGTAACACTTTGCCCCTGCCCCTATCAAAAAACAGGTACACACACATGTGAAAATACAGGAAACAAAAGGAAGACTGATCCATCCAAATGATGTTGATAACCTCCAAAACTAATTTTTAATTGCAAAGAAAAGATCAGTTTTAATCTAATCAGGCAAAAAAAAAAAAAAAAATCACCTTTCTTTTCAAGTCCATAAAGAAACCAAGTGCTTGTGTGGATAGCCAGAGGGGGACATATATATAAATATACATGATTTCTCAAAAGGGCCAAGAGTTTCTGGCCTATATAAATTCCCTACATCTCTGATCCTGCAAGGGAAACGCTGAAATTATCTAAAAAAATACATTAGCTACAATTACAGAGACAGTTCACTCACTGAGGAACGGTGAAATAAAATTGATTTCTTTTTTGGATTTTATTTAATTCAGACATCATGACTAATGTGAATTAAAGAATCACAAATACAGGGATGAAAAGGACCCAGTTAGTCTGACAGATGTTTACCTAGCTTGTCATTAGAGATTTTCAGTGATGGAGATTCTACAATACTCCTGTCTGCAAGACAACCTCTTGTGCAAATCATTGGAAAAACATCTCCATATTTCCTGCCTCTATTTCTACCATATTTACTGCAGCCCATGATTGCAGAAGACAGAGCTGCATTCTCTGCATATCAGTTTTTAACTCTGCTTCCATTTTTCCAAGAACTTCCATTTTAAGCCTAATATCAGGGACTGTAATTTTGAAAAATCCTGTAATTTTGAAAAATTCCCACCTTGTCTTAACACTGACCTAGCACAACCTTTGCAAAATAGGGAATTCAAAACCTACTGTGTTTGTGGTCAGAAATTACAACAATCAAAGTTAGAAGACAAATGAGCCACTCTAAAGAAAGACTTACACAATTCTACATCCCTCACAGATTTCTAAGAGTTTGCTATTCCCAGTGTGGTCTCTGTTCCTCCCTGTCATACATTGTGTAGTTTTTAGACTGCATGACAATGTTTGGAATGGTGGCTGGCTGTTACTTTGGTACCTGCCTTTACTCCCAACACCACAATTCCTTCATTTCCTTGGGAGGAACTTCTTGAAGGAGACCCACATTGAGGTGGCAGAGAAAAGAAAAGGAGATAAGCCTTCCAAAGGCCACCTTTATCTGATCATCTTCCTCACCTCATCACTCTGTGCTCTCCCAATTTGCCAAGAAAATTACATTAATCCAATCTTTCTGTTAGATTTAAACAAACAAAAAAAAAAAGTAGAACTCACACAGTAAGAATGATGCACTCTTATCAGTCTAGCACACAAGCACAATACCACCATTAAACAAGGCTTATAAAATCAAATGCATAAAGTCCATTCCTTATGCTATACTGATGAGTTAATTTGATTTTAATGTAAAATGAACTAATACTTGACAGCCATATAGTTAGTGGATGAGTCACAACATTCTCATTAGCTAGAGAACAGAAAGGGAGTTAAATTGCTCAGTAACTGGAAGAACACTTGCAACCTGTCAGATATTTTTTGTCCATCCTCTATTGCTCTGCTACTAAAAATCAGAAATTATAACATTAAGATATAAACAAAATTCGTTCAAATACTTATATAGAAAGAAGTTCTCTGCTTTGACCTAAAATTGGGGTTTTTTACACTATCACAAGAATTTACTTCACAAAGCAGAGACATTTGATCATGCAACACAGAACAAATTAGAGAGAGACTTGGCTTTTGCTTTGCTACAGCTCTAAGAAAGGTGGCTCATACTGCACTTCTTTCATAAATCAGGTTTTATATGAGTGCACTGCAGTAGAAATCAATCCCAGTGAATCCCACACTGCCTCCAGGAGCTGGCCCTATACACTGGGATCTATAAAGCTAGGTATTATATGAATTATATAAATTACACTATTATATAAATTCAGGGACTGGGCTGGACAAAGAAAATGGTGGCCCAGCCTTGATGTTTGACTTGACTTGAAGTGTCTCCAAGAAAGACACAATGGATGTGTGTGTCTACAGGCTAAGAGGAGCCTTTGCTACTGTCACTCATTTTCTCTCAGTCTTCCTTAATTCCCTACTGACAGCCACAAACATAATGAGTTATTCATTCCGAGGAGAGCCTGAATAGGACATGTTTTGCAAGACGTAATTAGCGATTGTAATTTTATTCACAGCATATTGCGCTTTCCTTAGGTGAAGCTGTAGGATGTAAGAAGTAAAAGCACATCATCAACTAATCTGATCTAGCACTCTGAGCTATGTAGGTCAAGGATGGCCTGCCTCCCAAGCCCTGCAAACTGCAGAGATCCTTTTAGGGCCGATAGCCACCTGACAAGCCCATCTCTGAGCTGCTCAGGGAGGGTTCCAGCCAGACAGGAGCAGCTCTCCCAGTCCCCACGCCGGGCTGTCAGCAGGGCTGGGCTCACAACGGGCAGCCAGGCTGTCCTAGTAATGTCTGCCTTAATTGTCACTGCCAACCTGCTCCCTCCCCTGCCAGTTTGCAGCTTCCTCATCCTCTGCCTGGATTGGGATTGAAGGCACTTGAGAGGATAGCTCACACTCAGACTCAGGTGTTTATTACTTCTCATCTATGTCACAGCCTCACAGGCAGTGAGTTCTGCAGTTCTTCACTAACAAGGCACAAAATGGCTAACTATCTTTTGTTACAAGGCCTTTTAAGGCTAAACTGTCCAGTTAAGAAATGACACCTAAATTATTTTCACTTTTAACCCAATATCTAATCACTTGAAGTCCACAATGTGGACTTTCCTGACCAATTACACAAAACCACCCAAACCCACGGAGAAGAAGGTGAAGAAGAAGGACCAGCCTCCACCCTAAAACCTCCATCTTGCTTTTTATATATTACTATATTCTGAAACCTTAAACTCTAAATTTCCTACCCTGTGATATTACACATTCTATTCAAACTCCACACCACAATCCCAGTTCTGTCATTCCATTTTGGAAGCTTCTCCACAGCCCCAGGTCAATGCAGTGTTCTCCTGGGGGTCAGTGCCTGCCAGCACAGACACCCTGAAATTCTCAGCATCCAGAACTCCAACACTCCCCCATTTGGGAGCAGAGCTCTGAGCTGTCCCTGTGCCACCCATGGCCAAACTGCTCCTGACCCCCCTCCATCACCATAGCAAGTGCAGACCCAAAATCACTTATTTTAGACCCAATTTTCATTTCCTGCCAACATGCATGCAAAATCTAAACACAGAACAGAACCGTGGTGTCAAAACTTACCATGTTTTCATTTCAGGCTCGGAAGGCAACTCTTCATGGAGGTAAAACCTGTGCAGTTTCACAGACTGACACAGTTCTGGAGACATTTTTTTAGAAACATCATAATAATGGCCAAACTTTGTATATGTTGTTGGGCTGGTCTGTGGAAACAACAGTACTGATTACAATCTTAAACTATTATCTGTCAAAGGAATGTATTTAACTAACAATGCACTTCAAACCTCTGTTTTTTTCCCATTCAGCCTAAATAAATGCTTAAAGTAGAAAAACATTATAATAATTACTACTAAGTTTTCATTCCCCCATTGTCATACTTGAAGGTAAATCTTTCACACAGAGTTCAGCCTCTACTGTTCCAAGTTGCAGCACCAAAGTGAAGCCAGATAATTAAAATAATGCATTTTTTGCACATGTTCTAGACAGATGATCACAAATGTGCAGAGGCCAGATCTATGAAATCAGCAGAACACTGTGTGTTCAGCCTCTTTGATTTTTCAGTCTCTGACAATTACATGGGTGCTGCAGAAATATTTTCAGCTGACTTGGAAAATTTTTCTCTTTATTTATGATCAGTTAAAAAAACCCAACCATTGCATCTTCATAAAAGTGATTTTAATAGAAAACTAAGAAATAGTTGAAAATTATTTTCAGTTCCTTGAAAATCAAATATACAGGCTGAGCATTACATGCAATAACTATGATTTGCCATAATGAAGATACATTTACTTCAGATCTTAATTTTTTACATGAAACACCATAAACCAAATTTAATGCATACCTGTGCAGGAATTACACATTTTGAACATGGTGTGCTATTAAATAGAGGAAATAAATGCATCTGTTTGGTCCATATTAATATAATTCAGAACAGAACTTGCAACATTATTTGAATTAAACATGTAAATTTAACATCCCTAGAGACCCCTCCTCCAGACTGTTATACCATGAAATATTCAAGTAGATAGTATTTCACCAAAAAAGTATTAAACTGTTAAGATTAGTTAGAATGATTTGATTTAGGGTAAATATTTTGAAATTATTTGACTAACAGGTGTTAGGCCTGGTCAGTTATCAGAGAATATCAACAGTAACAATAATGCAATACTTCTCCCAGAATAACCAATGAAACCCAAGCTTTTAGTTAAAAGAAATAATTAGTTTAAAAAAAAAATCAAAACCCCATGGAATTGCTTATGAATATCTAGTCATTTGAGGCAACTAGTTTTACTAAAAAAATTATATAGAAAAGCACATTCTCTAAATCAGTGTACCAATTTATTTCTTGGTATCTGATTTTCAAAGCAGGCCATTCAATAAGACACAACATTCCATCAAAATTTAAATGTTTTTCTTGTAAAATGTAACTTTATTCAAAACAAGGATTCTGAAAGCAATTTAAACAGGGGCTGTTCTTTGGCCTATAATCTATTCTTTATCCGGATTACAGATCAGAATGTTTTTACTGCAATCTCTGCCAGAGCTCATCTTTTTATTGTGTACTTCCAAGCCCCCTTAATGTTTTAGAAAGGCCTTGACTAACTGAACTTTGATCTGATGTCTTCATTGAGAAAAGCTCCAGGTCGCCCATTTCAGATGCAAATCCTTCCTGAGGCCCAATAGAGTTTAGTAAAGACAGCAAAAAAGAAGAAACAAGAAGTTTCCAGGATCCTCTTTGAGAATCCTGAGGCACATTGGTGTCCTTAATCCACCCCGCCGCAGGGATTAAGGTAGGTGATAACCTCTCCCGCTTCCAAAGAATGAGCACAGCGCCCACAAACTGGGTGGAGCCTGGGATTTGGCGCTAATAAAACCCCATAAAAGCAATAAAAGCTGGGCCCATGGCAGAGGGCCCTGAATAGGGCTCAGTGTCCTGCATTCCCAGGCTTAGCAGGGAGCTGCTGGGAAGCCTACCTGACCCAAGGAAGCGTGAATAATGGACTGGGGCAGAGCGGCCGCGCGCGGCCCACACTCGCCAGCCCTCTCTGACACTGATACCTCGGGATTTGAGTTTTTCTCCTCTTGGTTTGGTTTTAGCTTTGTATTAAGTTAATTTATAGTTTATATTAAGTGTTACTAGGATCTTTTCACAGGATGGTAAGGAAAAAACAATCCCATTCCAGCTGGAGACTCAAGGACAATCTCCTCAAACTTCAGGCCCAAAGCTTAAACAGCGTGAGAAGAGGAGGGTGGGCAAGCAAGCAAGGAGGATGAAACTTCATCATTTGAAGCCATTAACTGGACAATTAACTCCAACATGCAAATGGATTAAAACATATAAAAATGTGAGATCTCATGACCGAGCCCTCTTTTGCTTCCATCTTGGAGGCATCTGGGCACTGCCAGGGCGCGGTCTTTGAAGGTACTTCCATAAATATCCACTTTATTCCTCTGAACTCCTTCTAGCTTCTGTCCCAGCTCCTCAAGAAGGCACCACTACATTCCTTAGCAGGCCAGCTCTTTCCTGGATTCCTGGTTTGCACAAGGAGAAATGCTCCAAATTGTCAGCGAGCAGAGCGTGCTTTTACGCTACCGTCTGCTGTTAATGTTTCTAATTGCAACCCTAATGTGCTAGAAATCTCAGATTTAGGATGAACCAAGGCAGAAAATTGATTTCATGCTGTGACAGTTTATATATTGCCCCAAGAACACAAGCAGTTCATTGAAAAAAAAAAAAAAAAAAAAGAGAAAAAAACCCCACACTGTCTTGCAGTGCTAAAGAGACTCTCCGTATACTCAAAAGTTGAAATTAATTCACTTCTGATACAGATATAACTAACAAACTGGCAAAAGCACATCAAGCACAACAAGGTCTTTCACTCCAACAGATTTCTTATAAATCTATTTTTTTCTGATGCAAGGTATGTGCAATATGTAGAGAGAAACTGGGACAGCTGTGAAGAGCACTAATACAAATACCATGCCTAAGAACAAAAAACCAGGTACCTGGCTGGTCTAAACAGGGTCAAATAAATACAAAGGGAACATCTGAACTACCAATCAAAAAATCTATTATTACTCAGAAACAGTAAACAAATCAATCATCAAAAATACCAGAAAGACATCTTTTACTCAGCATTCCTGCTCTGTATTTAACCAGATAATGGGTAGAAAAGTTTCTGCTATCATGCTTAGAGTTCTAGCTAAAAGCAAAGCTAATTTTTCTCTTTCACAGTTGAAACTATTTGACATGTAGTCATGAAAATGCACTGGCATATTAGTTCAATCAGTTTGGAAAATATGCCTTGAAATTTTATTCAACATTGGTTTTTACCAGCAAAGGAATATTTAAAGGAGGAATCACAACCAAAGTTGTTCATTAAATTATAGAACTGAATGTATTGTTAAGGGTAGCAAGGCAGTATCAGATTTTTCCTCAGTGGAGTATAATCACCAATTCAATTAACATAGAACGGAGCAAAAATTTTATGATAACTGCAATACAAAATATTGAAAAATATAAATTTAAACCATTTTTACACCAATTAAAATGTCCTGAGGAATTTTAAGTATAGACTGTTTAAGATTGATACTTTTATTTGTGTGCTTTAATTTTTGCATAAATTTAACATACACATAAAGATATTGTGCCTCAACTATTGAGAATGATCAAGGTCCAATTCAAAAAGCAGCAACAACAAGGGAAACTCCCCCAGAAAAACTGACAATCTTATTCTATCTTGCATAATCAATTTTCAGTAATCAAGGGTACATGCATCATGCATTTTCAAGAAATATTACATTAGTGGAAGAAGTGGTTACTGCTATGAACTTAAAGATGAGTGGACACCCAACTGAATTTTTAAAATAATTTTTCTATGTTGTTAGAACATCAGAACACAATTTGTTAACAACATGCAAACGTTTTCATATCAATGTACAAGATACTGTGCTAGATTTAAAACAGACAAATTATTTTGGTTCAAAGTGGCACAGCAAGCTTCACAATAATAAAATTGATGAGATTATATGATTACCCTGGAGGCTGTTTGATTTGGCATGTCACCATATATAAGTCTTTTCTGACACAACTGTATAGCCATGTCTGTGCAATTTCACAGAAAACCAAACATGCCAAGCCTTGTAAGATCATTTTGTCACATTCCAATTATGTTTTTAAGAACACAACTGAACTTACTAGGCAGGTATGACTACATCTAAACCAGAATTTATAAATGTAGACTAAAATATACAGACAAACCCAGGATTTGATTCTGGACAGCCAGAAATGCTGTAACTTTGTTAAAGACTGATTGTGCCGCTGGATTAAATAAGAAAGGCACCAGCCATGGGAGATTAATTATCCACAAAACAAAACACCAACAACTGTAAACTCTGAAAGACTGACCACTGAGCTTGTTCCTTACATTGTCCCTGGCCCGTGCTTAGCTCCCAGTGACAGTGAGGCTGAGAGAATCTCAAGTGTTTGCTGTAGTTGTTATGCACATGGATAAGCAGGTCAACAGCTTGCTTCCACTGCAGACACCCACTAAGTCTTGTTGATTAAACCTACTTAAGTAATTTGTGTGCAATTAAATTTGGGCCAAGGTTGGAAGCAAGCACATCACCCAAACTTTCATTAAAAGCTGTCTCGATTTGATAATGCTCATTGAAAAATCCCATGGAACCTAAATGGTTTTTTACTTATAAATTACTATTGTCTGTAATGATTTTTAGAGTACCTGCAAACTCTCAAATTCCCTTTCTTTTTGCATCGTTAGTAATTAAAATATTCACTGGTGTGTGATAGTTTTTCCTCAAGAGGCAATCCTGTAACACTGCCCATTAGCAGTTCTGTTGTCTAGGTTCTACTGAAAAGCATTTGCTTTTCAAATTCATTTTGAGTGCAAAAGGAAAGAAGCAGGAAATAGGCATTACCTCCATTTTTGGTAAATTTTGGTAGCGCCAGGCTATTTTCATAGAATCCTGAGAATCCTCAGACTTCACAGCTGCTGCTTCATCTCCCAATTCCTTCCTGTAGGAACCATCAAGCAAAGGGGCTGGAAGTTCCTACAGGTAGAGAGCAAAAAAAATGTCAGCTATCTGCAGGAGAAACAGCAATTCAGGTTTTTATCCACACCCCCCTCCAGCCAGATAACACAGTTACCTGACTGTAATGGGCAGCTGCAAAATCTGTAAAAGATTAATAGGTTAAAAGAACTCTTCTGAAGGACTGGCTCTTACTAATACTGAGCAGGAAAGAACTCCATGTAATTATTACCGGAAAAAATGAATTATAGAAGTAAAAGAAAGAAAGCAGAATGGAAATACCACATTTGATGCTCTGCTTCATCTTGAGTATTCCCATTCCCAGTGAGTATCACCTATATTCTTTTTTTGTAATCTTTTTTTAGAGGCTGATCTCCTAAACTACTCCATTTCTGACAGTGGGCAAGTTCCCTGCATATTTAAACCCATTTAAACCTTTTCCAATAGCAAATTTAAGCCTATTTTAACATAAGAACTTTGTTAGCTGCTGTAAATCTTCCAGAAGTCTCCAACAGATCACAACAGCCTACAGACAGCAGCTGAAAGCCACTGCAACAGGATGGTTTGAATTTTCTCTTCTGCTAACCACTAGGCAGGATATCTACTCATGATGGATATCTCAGGGACACAAACACAGGAAAGGAAGGGGGGAATGCTCAATTCTGGACTTTTAAAAGTTTCTAATGTACTTTCTGCCTTTGCTGCACTGCTGAATAATTCAGTGCTGAATTCAGAACTCATGCAATGGGCCTCTACAGCTACTGGAAAAATTAAGTGCAATGAAGTTTTCTGCCCCAGCTTTATCGCAGCCATTCCTGTGAGCTGGAGGGCAAAGAATCTCTGCTCAAAACAGAACAAGGCACAGCTGAAAACTCTGTTTTCCTTGAGCAAAGACTTCTGAGGAAGACATGCCTCAAAGGTTAAACCCACACAGAGCTAGCCAGGAGCTCTGTATTGTGTGTGGAGACCGTCAAAAAGCAAATTTGAAACCTTTAGAAGAAGAGTCTGGATTGAAGGGTGGGACAAACACCAAACACTGCACACAGGCAGCGGTGACCATATTATGGTGACTATAAATACCCAGGTGACACTTGTGGCTTTGAGTGGGTACACAGGGTACAAACTCAGAAAGGAGACAATGAAACTTTTAACACATCCATTTCGGGTTTAGTGTTACACTTCTCTACTATGCATAAAATTAACATTCATATATAACAACAAATTATTAGGAATTTTAACATTAATTACAATAATCTGTAATGATAATTTAATAAAAAATTTAATATGTATTAATTTTATTAAGAATATATTCTATATGAAGATTTATCTTACTTACATTTATTTTATTATTATTTATTATTCATTCACTTATATTTATTAATATTTAAAGATTAATACCATAATAATACTTTAATAATAAATAATGACTTAATATAACATAAAAAATTTTATTATTTTATATTTATTATATGATATATATTCTTATAATTGTAATAGATATTAGAATTATCATCACTGATATTATAATATAATAAATAATATTAATCGCTAATAATTATTCAAATTAAAAACTAATAATATGCATATTTCTATACATAACCTTACTAACAATACATGCTACTTTGTTTGTTTTGCATACATTAGCATCTATAATTACGTTAAAAAAAAGGAGATTTCAGATAATTGCTTCTGTCTCTTCTAGGGTTGGTCACCACACTATAATAGTTTTTATTATTTTATAATTATTATATAATATATATTCTTATTATAATTGTTATAAATATTCGAATTATCATAATTGATATCATAATATGATAAATAATAATATTAAGAGCTAATAATTATTCAAATTAAAAACTATTAATGTGCATATTTCTATACATAACCTTACTAACAATACGTGCTACTTTGTTAGTTTTGCATACATTAACATCTATAATTATGTTAAAAAAAAGGAGATTTCAGATAATTGCTTCTGTCTCTTCCTGGGGTTGGTCACCACACTTTCTGAGGCATCAGGCAATGGAAGTTATGAAAACTTTTATAAACTTTATAACTTAATAAACTTGCAGAAATAGAACAGCTGTATCTATGTGTTTCAGCAGCTCAGCAAAAGATACAAAACACACCTTTGAGCAAATTATTTTATTTCTTTTGCTTTTACAAATGAACTGCAAAAGCCTGGTAATGACTATTCATGAGAGCAATTATGTACAGAGCTATATTTTTTCGAGATTTATCACAGCTTGTTTAAAAAATACACTTGCATACAATAAACTCATTACTGTGGTAGTAAAATATAAGGCTTTCTGGGTAGGAAAACTAGACAAAGATGAAAATTTTGATTTAGTATTTACAGTTTTCAATAAGTTTACAGATTTATAACAGCCGCTTCAATAAAAAAAAAAATTACTTTAGTCAGAGTTCCATTACATCCACCCAGCAAGAAAGTAGGCAAGCTTTCAAATCAAAGAATTCTGACAAATGGGGCAAGATGAAAACAGAACACTGTACTGAAAGGTTCTGAGAAAGTACAAATACAAACTAGAGCTGACAAGCATCCAGATGCATTTCGCATACATGCAGATACAAACCACTTATATTTACTTCTAAGAGCATCAGATGAAGTATTTTTCTTAAAAAAAAAAAAGTTACTTTGAATTGTTAATTTTATAACTTAGCTATCCTCAACGGAGTTAATCAATCTTGTTTTCCCATTGAGATGTTACTTTGAAAACACATGCTGAACAGTTCAACTATTGTGCAGATTTAATTTCCTCATAAAATTATTCAAAGATTTAAACATATTTAGTAAATAGATTTCGAAATCTTGCTTAAACATTTCAAACTCCCTGAGCCTGCCCCTGGTTCAGACATCACATCACTGCAAAGCCAAAAGGCAGGAAATGGCAAATTGTACAATTCTCCTTGCTGCAGGTAAAGAGGAAAACAGCAGCAACATTTCTTACAGCTGTTTGATATTTTCCCCCCCTAGAATCACTGCAAATGCCTGTAAATTCTGCTGCTGGTTCATTGTTGTTAGGTAGTAATTGGGAAAGTCAAATTTGAGACAGGGACATCCACTACAAAAATTTGTCTGTTTTACACATAAAATGTATTTCATGCTGAAAAAAGAACAGAGGTCAAGACAATAAGGGTGAGAAGTTCTCCAAGCTGCTTAAATAATGTCGTGTAACACTGAGCAAAAGCTCCTGCCTTCCAGTGAGAGAGCAAAACCTCCTTCCACGATGGGAGACACCACAAATCCCAGCTGCTGACACCCAAAAAAGTCAGTCCAAAACAATCAGAGGCACACACACCACCCCTGCAACACAACTTGGCACTGTGGAGTGTCCCAACTGCTGCTAAAATTGAAGTAGATTAAGAGATCAAGGAAAAAAAATGGTTTCACCTGCAGCTGATAAAAGATTTTGGCTGCCAGAGATTAAAATGTATCGAAGTATCCATCTGAAACAGCCTTTTTATTTAGTTGTTCTTTGCCGATACAGCTTGCTTTTAATTTCTAACACAAGAAAGAGTTTTTATTTTGACATGATAAAAAACTTCTGACAATAGAAGAGCACAACTGAGGTCTGGTTTATTCTGTCTTGTCCCTTGGAAGGAAAAGGAGAAAAGACCAGGAGCACTCCAAGAACTCTCTCAGACCAAAATCAACTTTTTAAATGCCTTTACCTAACAACTACCATGCTTAGCTGAAGAATGATCCTTAGATGTGCCAGGTCCTTGTCCCTGTGCAAGGGACACAGGTTTAAGACATTTCTGGGCCTCCCACATCTCACAGCCATGCAATTTTCTATCTTTTCTTTGTTCTAAAGCAAAGACATCCTGAATTACACTCTTGGATGTTGGGGTTGTGAACTACATGGCCTCTGTACGCAATAAGCTGCAGCCTGGAGAAGGTGCTCTGCCTTTGGATAATTTGAAGACCAACCAGCTTTATTAACCTTTTATTACATTCCAAGATATACTTTGAATGGGTACAAAGAGAGGGAAAAAAATCCAATCCTATTCAAGGTCAGAGCCTGTCTGTAATTTCACCATATTCTATATAAGCAATAATAAGCAGAGCTAATAAAGAACGTTTACCTCCAGATTTACATCCTGATTTTATCACTGTGGATAAAGCAACCAGCTTCAGATACCCTCACCTCCATTTTCACCAAGATGGATGAGGAAAGAGAGGCAGAACATGCAGGAGCTGTTTGAAGGTATGTCTGTGTTCACTAGAGGCCAACATGCCTTCACCAGCCTGCCTGAAGACTCAAAAAAATACCTAGATGGTCACTGTTTTTCCTTAGGATGTACTGATTCATGCATCTCAGGCCTCAATTTAAAATTTTAGTTAGTTTACTACTTCTAGAATAGTCTTCCTTTAGTTTAACTTAGGGACAGAACCCATAAAGTTCACAAAGTTCTAGTTAAAAAGTTTTTTTTTAATTTTATTTCTTTGCATGTTCAATAAAAAGAAAAAAGTTATAAAAAAGGAAAATATTCTAAAAGCGTTATTCTAATTCATATTACTCTTTAATTGTTGTTAATAATTTTTTCTTTGTACCCTTTTAAAATTGTATACCTACTCCTAATTGTAAACCTTTCTCCTAATCCTACCTCACAACAAAAAGTACACTAATAATTAATCAACACTAAACCCACCACACTTCTTGATATAATTAGCCAAAAAAATCTCAAATTAACAAAATCTCAAATTAACAAACCCAAACAAATACAACAGGCAATACTGAAAACACTGAATGATGCACAAATTTCTTCTTTTCTTCATATCTGCTTTTATCCTTCACAAATAATTAGAATTGGAATGAAAGGCTTTCCCCCTCTTCTAACTCTGGTAATTAAATGCAATTCTTTCTCTCAAGAAAGGAACTGTTTCCAAAGCTGACCATGCCTGAGTGACACAGAGCACCTCAGTGTGAGAGTTGGCAGCCCAGCTCTCATTATACAGATATATCCTCAAAAATACATCTGTCGTTACACACACATAACCTCAACAATATATCTGTCATTAGCCTCAAAAATAAAGGCCCAATGTAGCCTCAAAAGTAAAGGCTGGATGGCTGGATCTGTACTTCACAACTCCTCAGCACCATGGAAGGCTTCATTCCTGTCCAAGAATGACATAATTTAGGATTTAATAGATTTATGTTCTCCCAATCAAAAGCAGAATTTTAGAAGAAGGCAGTATTAGCAAAATATGTCGGATTTATTTACAAAATTTCAGGCAGAATCTGGAAATCAAAGTGGTATTTAAACAATGGACCAAGAAAAGGAGAGTTGGGCTATCAGCCCGTAATGTCTTTATTTAATCTATTTTTGCTGAAAAATATCTCAGCTCCCACAACACAGAGCCTTGAAAAGCTTTGGGACTGACAATTTTATATCATCAGTGTGTCTGTCAACTTCTGAGAGCTGTTACATTCTCCCAGGCTAAAAAAAGACAAATCTTTCATAAGGTACATAAAATAAAAAACAAAGCATGTAGCAGTGCATTAGTTAAAATCAAAATAAAAAAACCCCAAAAACATACAGCATTTCTTGGGGTCAACTAAAATACACATCTTTGCTATGCAGCACGAACACACAAAAAGGCAGACAAGTGCTAAAGTTATTAAGGGCAGCTGGGCTGGAGAGAAGGAAGCTTGTTGCTGTTTTAAAATGAAAAAATAAAGTTTGGGAGGAAAAAAGAGTTTTCCGGTGTGGTCACAGTAAACGACAAAGCAATTAAAATAATTTTGTTTCGTGCAAACCAAGCTATGAAGGCTTTACTGCAAAGAGGGGGTAATTTGTTTCAGTAATAAAGCTTTTATCTTTGCCATAAACTGCTGGAGGAGCTGTACCTGCTGCAGTCCTGCTCCTTCTGGCTTTGCTGCCCCAGCACTGAGCCTGCCTTGCTTCGGCAGATGCACGAAGCAAAATCAGATTCTAACAGTTTGACCCCTCTCACTTCTTGTGTTCTCTGGGGGATAATAAAATCCAAGATACAATCCCACAGCAGTTAATGAAGCTTAACCTCACACCCTCTTAATTACCAATGCATTACACCAACTATAGGCATCATACTCCTCTCTAAGCTATTTTACAATTCTAAAGAAGTACTACTGTGCTATTATTTAGCAACATAATCCAAGCTGTATGTGAAATCCCTCTTATAAAAAATCCTTTGATCCTTATGGGTTTCAATAACTGTATAACTCAAAGTACTTAAGAATTTAAAACATCGTCTATTTATGTACCAATAAATATGTTTTTCACACTGATTTACGCAACTACTTTGAAGTGCAGTTATTATCACAAGTATGATAAAAACACAAAATAAAACAATACTAAAGGGATAATAGTAAAATAAAAATACTAAAGATACTAAAATTCACAAGAATTTAAGTCTCTTTTTCATCATGTTAATTTTTAGCATTTAAAGGACACCAGATGGTAAGTCAGGAAGGGTAAATATTTTCTTTTCAACAATGCATTATATAAATATCAATTTAAAGGGCCCTACTCCCAAAAGGAGGGGAGGATTCTATTTTGATTGTAAATACTTGGGAATACAAGGTGCATTGGTAAAGACTATAAATGAATGGATGCCAATTTTTCTTCTTTCAGCAGCCCTTATACAATAACTTATTTCCATCTCCAGGTAAGGATGGTCTACAGAAATTTCCCCTTGACATTCAGAAAGGCCTAACATGTGCCAACTCAGGGTAAACAAGAATTGTGTGAAGAGAAACAGGAAGAGATATTCCTCTGTTTTAGGAAATAAGAAGAGCCTAAGTACTCCACATACACAGAAATAAACCCCAAACTTAGGTCACAGAACTCCTTTGCTGTAACTCCCTTGCACTGTGGCTGCATTTCACAACACTTAAACACAAGAATGCCTATCAGACAATCAGATGAAATTTTTTTAAAATTTCATATTTTTCTGAATCAATTCATGAATGTGACAGATAAACATAGCAGAGAATGAGAAAGTAAAATTGTGTGAAGGAAATGAGTGTCCTTGTCCCAAACTCTCTAAACCCTGCTGCATGCACAATGCTCAATTCTGAGCCTAAACAGAGTTAATGTTAACAGCATTATTCCTGAAAACCTTCAGAGATGACCACTGGAAGCAAAGTTACCAACTAGATTTGTTAAACAGATATTTGTGGACATTGAAGCCCAAACATTTAGATTTTATCACTTTTATGATACATTTTTGTCATGGTTTGATGCTGGCACAATGCCCCCATAAAAATATATTCTCCCTGGTGTCTGCTGTGAGGTATGACCAGACACAGAGCAAAGAAAAAAAAAAAATGTGCTAACCTACAACTATATGTAAAAAGTAACACACACATAACTCAGAATCAAAACCTTCCAAAACATTCCTCATCCTCCCTTAACTTCCACCACCACATGAAATAGAACCTTATATTCTCAATCCAGTTCCCACTTCTCAGATAATCAACTCTCAGTTAAAGGACAAGTAAGTGTCAAGAGTTGAGACAGCCACAACTCACAGTGGCCCCAGACCTCCAGAAGGCTTCAGCCCATGCAGAGTAACACCTCACCTCTTCAGGAGGCTGCAAGCTCTGCTTTTTTTGGTCCTTCAGCCCAGCCTTTTATGCCCTCCTGTTGATGCCCTGCACCTGTGTGCCCTCTGTGTGATTGCTCAGCACCCCTGGGCACTCCATGGCTGTTACTTTTAATATCATTCACCTGTTTTTCACAGCTGCAGCCAATTAGGGATCAGCCACAGCCCCACTCCAATCACCACAAACTCTGTGCCCACAGTTTCCATCCCAAGAACTCCTGAGCAATAAAACCTGGCCCAGAGGGGATGAAGTGACTCGGTTTTCATGCAGGATTACACAAACTACAGGAGGACAGGAGTGCTCTATCCACTCCAGTCCTTCAGACCTTGAGATCCTGGCTCCAGGAAAGGGAATTCCAGGGGAATCTTGCCATTGATGCCCTGTTGATGCCCTGCCCCTGTGTGCCCTCTGTGTGATTGCTCAGCACCCCTGGGCACTCCATGGCTCCTCACCTTCAATAGCATTCACCTGTCCTGCACAGCTGCAGCCACTGGGGATCAGCCACAGCCCCACTCCAATCACCACAAACTCTGTGCCTACAAGTGAGAAGGGTGTTTAAAAACCTCTAAGTTCAGAACTTAAGTTCTGAACAGTGAGATGATGAAAGAAAATTTCCTTGATGAACAGACTGGCAGATGAGAAATCAAAAATTTGAGCCATCCTTTTCCTCTGGTTCTAGAAAAACTTTTTATTGGATTGATCTGAACTTTTGACAATGTTGAAGCTTTATGCTTTAGTTTCCAAAAAAGCCACTGCTTTAAAAATTTAATTCTTTTTAAACACAAGAATTTTTTTTTTCAAGTGTATCTTTCACACCTCTACAACTTCTATGTCAAGATTATAACACAGTTCATAATGGAGAAAGTTGTACATTACAACATAATGAAATATTTGTATTTTAACAATGAAAAATGTAAAACAGATTCACCCAACATGCAAGTGAGAAAAGCAAACAGATGAGTGAGAGCTACACAAAAGAGAAATTAAATTTTTCAACTCATCTGCCAGGCTTAGCCTCAACCCTCATCTTTGTGTTACCACAAGACTTCAGGCAGTAGGAAAGTTCCTTTCTGCTCTAACTATAATTTGATTTCTGTGTATTAAGTGACACCATTTAGCAGCATGCAGCAGCTGAATCACTGCAGCAAGTTCCTGCAATTTTGAAAATATATTTAAAAAAAGACTAGGAATGTAGCCTTATTTGGACATATATTTTTACCTTTTGAGGTATTATGCTTTTAATTTATGAGCATCTAAAACTGAAAAAACACCTCTAGCATTGATACATAGCTTCCCTCCCAATACCAGACAGCAAAGAGACAGCAAATAATTAGAATTACTCTCTGAAAATAGACAGCTCTGGCCACCAGCCTGATGATTTCTCCCAGGTTTGCATTTTTCCTTTTGACAAAACAATGGTTTGGGAACATATCCATGAGGTAAAAATATAAGCATCATGGTTGGATGTACTTTGCTGAAGTGAAAAAAGTCCATGTACAGCTATGTTTTCTTTCAAGGCATGGTTTGCACACACCATAATACCGTAATACAGCAGCCCCGTGGTTTTTATGGTTGTTGTTTTAATAATAATAATAACAATAATAATAATAATAATAATAATAATAATAATAATAATATTGAAATAATAAAAGTTCATTCTGCTAGGTTCTTCCTGCATTCACTTTTCCAGCAGGAAAAGAGTAAATGAGCACCTTCTGTTCTTCAGGCCTGCCCTGTTTGTTGACTGTAGAACTTTTTTGTTCTTGTCCAAATTACATACTTAAGCAAATATAAAATTAAAATATGATATTGAAAAGTATATAAAAATATAAAAAGTATAAAAATATAAAAAGTATATAAAAATATAAAATTATGACTTTTGCTTTAGATATCTTTTCAGCTTAGGAACTTTCAAAAATAGTGCTCCTGGAGGAGTCTTTTTATGTTTTCCCTATTGTTTTTTTCCTCAATAGCCATTATAGCTGCCCACACACCACCAGGAGAAACTGCATCTTCCCCTTCCACTGTGAGACCCTTCATCCTCTCCTCTTGGAAGAGAACCTCCAGAAGGCAATCTCAGCTGAGTGCAGAAGTATCCTGCAATAAAGTTCCCACTTGAAAACAGACATTCCATTGAAAGGGAACGGTCAAAGTTTTCCACAAGAGATGAGCAGACAGTTGTAGAAAGCAGTTCTGGAGCTCCCACTCCTCCACCTCAGGCCTGCAGGTGCCACGTGGAAAGGTCACTGATCCAGCACTGGCCACAGGTTAAATGTAGTGCTCCAGGGGATGCTGGTTTGTCTTCCAGAACAATAATGAGCTCTAAGTCTTCCTTACAAGACAGATCATAAAATCAAGAAGGTTTTGTGTCAGAAGGGACCTCAAAGATCATCTCATTCCAACCCCCTGCCATGGACAGGGACACCTTCCACCAGCAGCTTCCTCAGAGCTCCATCCAGGCTGGCCTTGGACATTTCCAGGGATGGGGCAGCCACCAGATCCTTCTCTGGGCAACCTGTGCCAGGGCCTCAGCACCTTCACAGAGAATTTCTTCCCAATACCCAGTTTAAGTTATTTCCCATTGCTCTGTCACTACCCTGTCCTTGTGAAAGTCCCTCTCCAGCTCTCTCCTAACTGGAAAGCTGCTGGAAGGTTCCCCAGAGCCTTCTGCTCTCCAGGCTGAACAAGCCCAATTCTCAGCCTGTCCTCACAGGAGAGGTGCTGCAGCCCCCTGAGCCCCTCATGGCCTCCCCTGCTCTCAGTGCAGCAGCTCTGGGCCCTCTGACTGCTGGGGAGCCGGGGCTGGATGCAGAGCTCCTCTGGCACCCCCAGGGCAGAGCAGAGGGGCAGGATCCCCTCCCTGCCCTGCTGGGCACGTTTGGCTCTCTGGGCTCTCACTGCTCACTGCCAGGTCCTGCTGAGCTTCCAACACCCCCATCCCCTCTCCTCAGGGCTGCTCTCCATCCATCCATCCATCCATCCATCCATCCATCCATCCCATCCATCCATCCTCAGCCCAGGCTGTGTTTGTGCTGGGATTGCCCCAGCCCAGGTGCAGGGCCTTGCACTGCCAGGTCCTGCTGAACTCCATGAGGTTCTCCTGAGCCTCTCCAGGCTGTCAGTGTCCCTCTGGATGGATCCCTGCACACACTGAGCGTGCTGTTGGCAGCTTGGTGTCCTCCATCCAACTTTGCCCAGGCTCCACAGCAAAAGCAATTTAACAGAGCAATCTTTATTTGTTAAGGTAAGCTATAAATAACCCATCTTTTCTCATTAAAACTTGTGAAAATCAGTTCTACCCCCCAGCTTAAATAAAATAATCATGAATAAGGGTAAAGAAACTATTTTACAGGCAGTTTAGGCAGCTGTAGAATTTTAATGCCAAACCTGAAGTAATGTTACTATTAAATAAATTTTCCATTTACCAATGCAAGCAGTTTTATTTTATGATCAGTCACAGAAGTTACCATATAATTTCTTATATAATATACATTCCCAGTGCTTATGCCCTTAGAGTAAAAAGTTGCCTTTTTTTGGAAGACTGTATGAACAGAAATGCTCTCCAATGTTTAAAATACTTTCTAAAAAGCAGCATGTATATAGTTCTGTAGGTTTTACCAGAGGTGTATAATTTTTCAGCATTACATCTTAATGCCAGTTTCCTGAAGGAGCTTTGACTACAAAAGGCATGAATATATTTTCAAAGGATGATGGATAAATTGGTGGGTGGTAATATAATATATCTTAGGCAGCTGATCAGGGCTTTTTATCCTCTGCCTGTCTTTTAGTTATACACAATTTCAAGATAATTATGGTCTATAAGAATGTCTTTTCCCCTTCCTACTACCAGCAATATTTGTCTTGGTTATAGGTTCAAGAAACTTCCAATCACATCGCCAAACTGGAATAGGGCAATTATGGCATTTCAGCAGAGAGCTGAACATGCAAACAGACTGACCACACCACATGGACATTTAACATGGACACAGTATGGACAGTTAATGAACTGCCTTTATTAATTACACCAGCTAATTAGATACTGGCTGTGGAATGTATTGAATCCATACTTGAATTTTACAAAGTAAAACCCAAGCCTAAGGTGTAATTCAGGTTGATTTCTACCATGTCTGTGTTGCTTTTCCAGTAAAGAATACAGTCCTATCAGATACTGAAAATAAATTAATTACTAATCTCATTAATTGAAGTGCAATGGTCAGATAGGCTTTATTAAAATCCCAACACTGTGGAGTCATCCAAATCCCAAGCAGCTCATTTTTCTGACAGGAGAGATCTTGAAGCACCTGAAGGTGAGGGTTACTTCACTGACACAGGACAAATCAGAGAAATTAAATTAACTCTGCTGTGCCTTGTTTGCTAAACAAAGTTAGTGTTGCACAGCCAAGGTGAGGGTGAACAGCACAGACAAGAATATTGCTGGATACACAAGGGCACAAAGGGAGGCAGAAATCAAAACAAGATGATGTTCATACAGCAATATTGTCCCTGGATTTATTGTCTCCTGTGGCAGCCCCACCACAGAGTCACAACAGAGGAGTGAATGCAGCATTCCTGCCTAGAGCCTGCCCCTGGAAATTAAGAAGGAAAATGATTCCATATCAGACAACAGAGCTGGGTAAGGCACAGCAAACTGACTGACTCCAGACTCAAAGTGGTACAAGGTGTATGGCAGATGTATGTAACAGAGTTATCACATAAAAGAGCCAGGAAAACCATGACAGGGTAAGAAAAACTGAATCAAAGGTGAATGAAAGAAAAATAGAATGTGCATTAGCTACTCCATTTCAAGAAAATTTAATGCAATGCAGTAAAAATACTAATTTGGATAATTAAATCTCAATGAGAAAAACAACTGCAACAATTGTGTTGTATCATTAGGGAGTCAATACTTGATTGTCAGTTATTTAAAACCACTTAATTAAAAAAATATAGCACATTCTTATGCAATTTGTACTTGAAAATCAAATTTTAACCTGTTTGCTTAACCTTTATTCTAAACCACAAGTGAGAAAAAATTTCACCCTTAAATGAACCTTCTTCAGGTTTAGGAGCACTAAAAAACTGATTTTTCACAAGCACAATAATTTAGTTTCATTAAGAATATATTTTTTTCCTGAATACTGAAGATAATGTTCAAGAGGTAAGGCATAGAATTTACCATCCCTAGGTAGGAAAACAGAAGAGCAATCATTTTGTCCAGAAATAGTCTCTGAAGACACTTAAGGAAATAGCCAGACTTCACTTGATGCAGAAGTAATCAGGAAATTATATGTTACTTCTGATATTAGGAAAACGCAGCCTTAGAAAGACATAAAATATTTAATGAAATTTTGCAGGATTATCCTCACACTTCAGCATTTTTTGCACTGTTGCTCAGGCTTTTTTCCCTTATGCAATTTTCTCATGACAGAAACTATCAGTGTTTGATTGGGAGTCCACTGAAGTCTGGAGGGATCCTTTCTGTGTGACCTGATCCAAAGCTGACCAAGTTCCCTAGCACAAAAAAGAGTCAGAAGGAAATGTAAGTGTAAAGGAAATTGTAAAGATGTTCAATGATGTTTCTATTTTCTACAGGAAACTGCAATAAATATCCACACAAACTGTACACTGTTTCTACCACAAAATACTGGAGGCAGCTTAACTACTCTTCCTCCTGGGCAGGGGGAAACTGTAAGCAGTTGGGTTTACTGAAACCATCCCACTAAGCCAGTGGAATAAAGAAATAAAATAAAGAATAAACAGGTTCCAAGCCTGATTTGGCCTTGGGAGGATCTTACTCCACTGTCCATGGATGGGAGGTAGAGACCTGAATTTAATTCCCAAATCTGGCTAGTGTAAATAATCCTGTACTTCCCAACACATTCTTATGAATCACCAAGATTAATTCATTTCTTGCTACACAATATGTACACTTTAAAATGCATTTAATTCATCACGAAATTACAGCTTTACTCAGCAAAAGCAATGAGTCTTATTTACCTTCAAAATGTTGTCAGGATGCTCTTTGGCAGAAGCAACAAACAGGTCATGTCCACAGACAATTCCCTCTGCGAGAAAATACTTGAACAACAAATTGGAGTAAAGGCCATATTTATCCTCCTCTGTGAAAACAAGAACGGTTGGATTTGTTTTTGTTAGATAAATTGCCCACCTGTAGGTTCACAACACTGTAAAAGGCCTCTTTGGGTCTATCTCCTGGAGTATAGAATTTACAACAGAGATCAAAGGTAAAATAGGACTCCAAAACTTTTAAAATAATGCTTGATAAGACTGTATTTCAAATTTTTCAAGCCAGAGGAATAATCCTCAATCAGGCATTTGATTCTAAGATATGGATGGGACACAGCCTCCTTACAGGCCTTCCCATCAGTATCAACTAAGATGGCTGAATTTATGGATTAATGGCAAGGGGCTCCTTAATTTAGGAGAACTATGTTAACATCTATATTCCTAGTGCTTAAAACCTGCTTAAAATGTTTGTTACCTGCTGCTTTTCAAAATTCAGCCATATTTGGCATGCTAAGCCTATACAGAGGTAACATTCAGAATAGAGACGTTGTTATGTCAGCATTTATTCCAAAGTTGTGAAAACTACAAAAACCAAATGGATGTATTGAAGAAACCAAACAATTAGCAATGCTTTTTTTGAAACCTAACCAATGCAAATTCAGAACAAATTCAAAATTCAAAAGACTCATGAATTTGCATTTTAAGCAGTGAGACAATGCTTGCGAGCAGACACTGTGAATACTGGCCTGCTGAAATGAAAACACAAACTCTGACTCCAGAGAGAGCAGCATTTCCTTCAGCTTCCCTGGTGCAAGTTAAGTGTCAGAAATTAGCAGAATTAGGAAGTCTTAATGAACTCATACAATTAAAACTCAGCATAACTTCAAGCTGTGGGGAGTGGATGTGTGCACAACAACTGAAATCTGAACCATCTCTGATTTTTTTGTTCTTTATTTGTAGGAAGTACAAACAATAGCACTGCTAATGCTTTTTATGGTTTTTGGGAAAAAAGTGAATGGGCTACATTAGGTTTCACTTTTTCATCTCTTAATCTGGCAGCTGAAAGACAACACACAGGGATGCTAAGGCAGAAAAACACAGAGAGATATTTCTTTATACAGAACAAAAAACCCTCAATTTATTATTTGTGTGACTTGGAAAATATTCCCTAACTACACATTTAAAATAGTAAAATTAAAAAAAAACAGTAACAAAGAGAGAAAATGAAAAAGGCATTCATATCCAACTTGTAAAAAACAGTGAAGAGGAAAATAAAAATACTCTAACTTTGACATGTACCGCAATCAAAATGAATCAATGGAGTGAAGGAGAAAAGGAAAGGAGGAAAGTGCATATCCATGAAGGAAAAGGAAAACCAATAGCAATGGGGAAACCTAGGAAACAAATCACAGGGAAGTGTTCTTGCACGGCTACACTCCTAATATCTTGCACATGCACTGCTCAGTTCTCAGATTAACAAGAAATTCAAACCACAAGTGCTCAAAACCACTGGAGAAAACCCAGTTCTCCAAGATATATTCCCCAACCTCCATGGGATGTTAGGCAACACACAATTTATTTCCTGCTTTTTTAAACTTCACTGTTAAATTCAGTATTTGGGATAGTAGAGTCACTAGAAGTTAGTCTAAAGCAGTAGCTCAAAACAGAGAAAAATGTTTCATAATCCAAGCACTAAGACAGGAAATGACATAAATCTGGATATCCAAACAAGCCAAAGGGAATACAATAACTACAACACTCTTACTACTAGTATACTAGCTACTCTGCAGTTTGCTGTAGAGTTTTAGGCTTTTAAGAACTTAAATTGCATTAACAGAACTTACCTTTGATACTGCTGACCTGCTTAGGAGGCCATATTAGCCTTAAATGTACTTGCAATAACACACTGACTTTTTTTAAAATTTTTAATAAGAGTCTTATGATAAATATGGACAGTTCTGAATCACAAAAAGCATAGGACTGACAAAACCTTACTGGTGACAGTACTGGGTTCCTTGTCAAAAGTTCATCAGGATGGATTTCCAAACTGCAATTTACTTGAGAATTTGGAGCTTTTAACTAAATATAAGATCCAGTTTATTCTTTCATCCTTATAAAGCCATTATTAATGTTACTGAAGAACTGCCTTCCTAACTCAGTGATAAGACTGGGGATGTAGAGCCAGCTATGAGACTCAGGTGGACACAAGGCTCAATCAGCTAAAACTGAAACACTCCCACTGCAGAAACAAAAGGCAGAACTGACACTACCTAAGTTTTGAGGAAGTATTATGGTCATATTTTGTAAATAGTCTTTGTAGCCTGCTTAAATCTTAAACTGTTTCAAGAGGGAAATAAAACCCCATTGCTGAATAGGTGTCCCTTGTAACTGGAGTCCAGACCACTGACAGCTCCTGCCCCCTCAAACATTGGCTCTCTCTGGTCATTCTTACTGCTTTATCCTCAGTAATATATTATTCACACTACATTGATTTCCATGTGCTAATCTCCAACTATGAAGCTCTCAATTTACGAAGCAAAGACCTCCAGAAATCAAAGTGGCAGCATGAGCTCTACATTTTTTTTTGTTTTAAATTGTCTGAGGTACCTGAAAGAAGCCACCCAGGCTCCCCTGTAATCACATCACTGTGGCAGATGTCACTGGAGGGAGACAATTTTGTTAGATCTCTCTCCCTTTGAACAAGAGAGGAAAAGGAACACTCGTCAGGCACTCTGGAAGGATCCTCAGCTGCAACATTTACATCATCCTTGCTGAATGAAAAATCTTGGCTTCTCAATTTTTAACCACAGGTTAAAGTTCGCCTTCTTCACCATCTGAGGCACAGAAACACTGAGTTGATATGTATTTAACAGACATTTAATGGAAAAGAAGAAAATGTCTCATTTAGTCCAAGTGTTTTATGGCTTGAGTCTGTGTGTACAACTATACAGACAGTCTTTCTGGATTATCATTTTTGATATTAATTATTCCTTAGAAAGTAAAGAATGTACTCAATTTCTTGTGCCAAACATAACAGAGAAACTCTATAAACCATGGATAAATACAAGAAATCATATGATGTGTTGGTGATCATTTAACTAAGCTAAGAAGAAATATGGCTGTAATAGTTAAAAAGAATTTTTCTCAAATTTTATTTGAAATGCTGAAATGTTAAAACATATTGTAGAAATAAAGCCATGAAGAACTAGTATATAAACATTTTAAATGACTTATTGAGATTCTAATTAATTTTGTTGATTCATTGATTTATTTGTAATTTAACAGGGCTAGAGATGTTCTTACATTGCCACACTCTTCCAAAACATATTTTCCAAAACAACAAGGAATGTTCAAGTTAGCAAATTAAAAACACATTCAGTGTAAGGGCACATCATTTTAACATAAGCCTTTCCCTTCTTCTTAAATTTTCATTAGAGTAAACTTGCAGTAAAAAAATTAAATTAAGGATTGGAAAGTGATCTAAATATAAACCACCTCATAGCTTCCTACAGGACTCTGAGGATTAGATGTGTCTCAGAAAGCCTTTACAAACAGTCTATCTGGAATTGTTAAAGTCAATGCATCTGTAAGAATCCCTCAGTTCTTCAATTTGTCAGCTAGAGGATGCTTTTTATTGATTCATTTCTAGGTCACTAAACTTTTGTGGTATTCAAAAGATCTAAAGTGCATCCATATGGGGCTTTTCTGATAGCATCCATTGTACCCTGCCTTCAATAGTTACATTCAAAACCAAAGGAGCACGGCTTTCTTCTTTTAAATAAACAAACAAATCACTTAGCACAGGTACTTCAGCAGCTCGCTGATGCCTTCCACAGAATCCCAGAATAAACACTTTCCTGAGAATGCTTGGATTTAGCATTTGAATGACTAGGACAAATTTTCAGCTGTTACCTTTATCTTTCCAAACTCCTCCACATGCAGAAGAACCACCTTCACTCAGGACATGCAGGAACAACACTTCAGATTGTTTTAGGCGATACCTAGGACAATCCTGGCCCAAGAGAGGCGGTCTTTCATTGTGAGCTTCACTTCCAGCTACCAAGGCACAGGAACAAATCAGGCTCCTGCAGCTGCAGCCTTTTCTGGGTGCAGCCCCCACCAGTGACACACAGCACTGAGCAGCTTTCTGCCATTCTTTTGGAACTAAGAGTGTTCTCCAGCTAAGCAGCAGGTGAGTAGCTAGTGAAGCATGAAACTACACAAGGAAAAGAGATTATTTACCTAGAAGTTACACATATTGTATCCAGGACAAAAGCTCCTCTGATCCTGCAATAAGGACATAAATAAAATAGTCTGTTGTGACTATCCATGGGTCTCTTAGCACATGAGTGTGCTTTCCTGGCTGGAACAGTCATGGAGAAAGAGCAGGACTGTCACTACAAGCACAGGGAATTCCATATAATATAATATATATATTATATATTATATATATATAATATATATATATGTAAAATATATATTATATATATTATATCTATATAAATAAAAATATAATATATAATGTATTATATAATATATAATATATATAATTCCATATAATATACATAATATAATACAAAATATATAATATATAATATATATAATTCCATATATTTATTATATATATTATTATATATATATAATATATTTTATATATATAATATATATAATTCCATTCATCATATAACCCTATAGCTGAGCACTAAGGATAAAGAGCAATTCCTGTTTAGGGGTTTTTTCAGCACTGCACTGCATAGGCTACTGTGGAGTCTTTGCTTCTTTTTTTTTTTTAGGGTTGGCATTAAATAAAATTAAATTAAATTCTTGTTGGGACTCAGATATTTATTAGTTTTCATTTATATTACAGTCTTACAAACTGTGAGTTCTACAGCACTTCACTCAAATAACCTAAAAATGGAGCTGTATCTCTCTCTACAAAGCCTTTTAAGGATAAACTGTCCAGTTAGGAAATTACACCTAAACTATTTTTACTTTTAACCCAATAACTAACTACTCAGCTGCAATGTGCACTTTTTTATCTAATTACACAATATTATCCAAACCCATGGAGAAGGTGAAGAAGAAGGACCAGCCTCCACACTAAAACTTCTATCTTGTTTTACATATATTACTATATTCTAAAACTTTAAACTCTTAAGTTTTCTACTAGGCAATATTCTACACTTCTATTTAAACTACACACTTATAATCTCAGTTTTATCATTCAGTTTTGGAAGACTTTTCTACAGCCTCAGGTCAATGCAGTGCTCTCTTAGGGTTCAGTGCCTGTGAGCACAGAAAGTCTGAAATTCTCAGTAACCAGGGTTCCACAGGCTACCAAACACATAAGGGACATTTCTCACACCTGTCTGTAGCTACTACTCAAAGAAATTCATGGGTTGTAGAATTAGGTCTAGGATCTTAAGCCTTTTATCTAGGGCACAGAAAAAAAAGAGAGCAGATATGTGTGAGGCACTGTAAAAATAGAATTTATTTTAAAATTAACAAATTTAATTATAGAATCATTGATATGTAACCATGTGAGCTTAAGGAAAAACTCCCTCTGCACAGAGGCATTCATGCTCCAAGAGAGGGATGCAGAATAAGCACCACTAGAACTGGAAGAGGAGTAAAAAGTCAGGAACAAAACCCACCATAAGGTAACAAACATCATATCTATAAATACTGTATTTAAAACACCTGACTTTCAAACATCACTACATTAAGCAGCATGAAGGTCTTCGAAAAACTCCAGTGGTCATTTGTAGTAGAATTGTTCAAAATGATGAGAGCTGTAACAAGAATAAGCCTGCAACAATGTAATGTACAGATGGCTTATTTTTTTTTCTCTCTACAAAGTCTAGACAGGTTGCCCTAAAGCTGCCAAAAGCCTGTCATAGCCTATCAGTATTGATAATTTTTTTATCAGATAGATGCTTCTACACTGTGGTCCTATGACCTAAGGTGTGTCTTTCTCCAGCTATGAAACATCTCTCTAAATTGCTGCAGGTTATAAAATGAGATTATTTTAATAATCTCAAATTCCATTTAAAGATACTTTTCTAATGTCCACGTTTACTAAGCTTGAGGGGATATACTTTGTGTCACTTGCATTTAATTAGCACATGCCAAACCAGAGTTGTCAAACACATAAATTACAATATTTGGCATTTAGCCATACTTCAGGAAGGTGAATTCTGCTAACTGGTATTTTGTAGGATTATATTTAGCAAATCACTGTTTTGTACCTCTCTTGAGATTATCTTTTTCAGCTTTAAAAAGATGATAAATTCAGTTATATTGGCAAGTGAAGAGAGCTCTTACCAGTCAGGTTAAATTGCATGCCTAACAAAAATAAAAGTAGCTAATTAAAGTAGCTGAAACTGCTCCAAGGCTTAGAATGTACAAGTATAGACCTGTTTTCCACCAGACAACTTTAGCTTTTAATAACTGACCTCAGCTACCAACAAAACCCCTCCTACTGATAATCTTTAAAACATTTAGCTGTCAGTGACCTTGTCAAAACTGGGGCTTTTAAAGGTGAGCAAGAATAGGTTCTTACAGGGTGCCCAGGAAACCTCTAGTGAGGGTGCTGCAGCTCACTAGGCACAAGGTGTTATATAAAAAAAGCTTACCTTTAGAAACAAAATAACAATTTAAAATGGTGTTAAAAAATATTTTTTAAATTATAATAATTATTATATAGTAATGTATTAATTATATATAATATATTCATATAATATATTATATTCATATAATATAAAATATTATATTAATATATTATAGTAATAGAATATATTCATATATGAATATATTATATTCATATAATATATTAAATTCATATAATATAATATAACAATATGTATTATATATAATATAAATATAGAATTATATTATATTAGATACATTAGATATATTATATTAGATACATTATATTATATTACATTAGATATATTATATTATATTAGGTACATTAGATATATTATATTACATTACATTAGATATAATATATTACATTAGATATAATATAATATAATATAACAATATGTATTATATATAATATAAATATAGAATTATATTATATTAGATACATTAGATATATTAGATACATTAGATATATTAGATACATTAGATATATTATATTACATTAGATATAATATAATATGACATAATATAATATGACATAATATAATATGACATAATATAATATAATATGAGATAATATGATATAATATAATATAATATAAATTTTCAAACAAAATTTGAAATTTCCTCCTGCAAACTCTTCCTGGGCTGGTAAATCACACATGCAACAGGCTGAAGTACACTGGAGTGGAGAGGGGAAGGAGTGTGCTTGTTTTGCTTGGTTTTGAGAAGGGGGACTGCCCAGGGAAGATGATCTTCTGCAGCAGGTTCAGATAAAACCACAAATGTGGTCTCACCTCCATCCTGAACAAGCTGCTTTGATGGGGTTCCACACCAGAATGCTTCTTAGAAACCCACTACTGTAAGGGTTTTCTTAAATCTAAAATAATAGTTAAAATCCTAATTCTTGTGAGATGAACAAACCTCAGGAAGTCTCAAGCTGCTCTGGTAGGTAGGATCTTCCTTGAGAATACCATGTGCTTCAACTCTCTAATTTTCATATAATTAAAACACTGTCAAAAGAATATACTATAGAATTAAGCTCAACTGAAAATCACAATGCTCTTTATTATGAGTTGAGTTCAAAAACTTGCACACTTCTATTTCAAACAATATTTTACAGTCTTATCAAGTAACCTGTGCCATCACTACATCTTCAGAACACAACAGTTCAAATAAATATTTTAATACCCTGAATCTACTATTATTTGGTTAAATTAACCAAGATAATGAGTCAAATAATGAAGATGAGCATTTAATTTGCAAAGGGAGCTAAGCTAAAAGTAATTCAATTTATTCTCACCTTAGAGAATGCTGAAGGAAGGGGAAGAATTTAACCTTTTTGTAACACTTGGAGTACAACACAGAAAGATCTTCCTAGGAGGTTTATCACTGACAGCTTCAATCCTGATAATATTAAGCTTGCCTAGACTGATCTCATGACAGAATTTCTTGGTGTGCTGACAGGATAGTCTAACAATGCCATTCCAATGTTACCTGCACCAACTTTAAAAATCAAATCTCCAAATTTTTAGACTAATGAGTCATGAATAAATACAGTTCCTGCTTCATAATTATATGTTTCAAAATAACATATGGTAAGTCTCATTTGGGAAAAAAAAATCATTTTCAGATCTAAAAGAGACATTTTCAAGCTAAGTTTCAGGGGATAAGCAAATTCAAACCTACAACTGAGTATGGCCAGATATGCACTCAGAGGGACCAAAGTTCAGGCAAAAAATCCTTTCAGGAAAAATCTTCCACTGAGCCATCAGCATCCACATGACTGTTTTTCACATCTACAACACCCTGTGGTGCAATATTGCACCACTTCTTCCATTTAATGACAATTTCCCTGCTATTGGATTCACCGGATGCCACCCAGCCTGTCTGCTGCAAGGGGCAGTGAATATTGTCATGGGAAGACAAATTTAATCCAGCCTCACAATCTCTGATTTATGGAAAATAGAACAGGTTCTAATTTCTATTTTCTTCTTCCTTTACCACAGCAAGATTGCAGCTCTTCTCAAGCTGAAATGTTGGAATTAGGTAATGTCAGTTATTTCTTCTGGCAAGCAACTTTTCAAATTACCTAATCTGCACCACACCATACACTAATTTATATACTTGATGTAAAAATCAACATTTTCTAAGACTCAATGGCACATCAATAACTGCCTCTAATGGATAAAATGCAGAAATAAATGCTAGCCTTGAAATAACAAGCCATAGTGGGAGCAATCACCTTCCTCAATGGCAAACAGAAAATTTCATTCAGTCTCCAGTGCAGGTTACATGAGCCCTACCCCAAAAGAAAGTAACATGCTGTAACTCCAACAGTGGCTAAAAGAGATTTCAAATAAGTTTTCCCCAAATCTCACTGTTTGGATCTTTAGTGTTAAGACCAATTTTTGAGTTGTAAAATTCAAAATACATAACCAAAATTCCAGATACAAATTCAGTTTCCCAAGCAATGACTGTCTTCCACAGGAAAAGTAAGCACAAACAAAATACCCAGACCACAATGTTTTCAGCCCTTTAAGAAAAATGGATGAAAATTACTGATTAAATCTGTCTCAATGCTGAAAAGCCACAGTCTGAAGCGCTTCTATTGGTGTCTATCACTAGAGACAAGCAGGCTCTTAAAACACTCTACAGGCACAACTTTGAAAGCACCCAAATCACCCAGGCATGTGCCAGTCTGCTTTGTCCCAAGGCAAGGCAGAAATCCAGTCCAGTTCTCAATTATGAGATTCAAGTGGAGATTAATACAAGAATTCTTCATTTTCTGCAGGTTTTGTGTTAACTCAGTCAAACAGAAAGGAAAGCTGGACACCTCAGCTGCAATGGAGATGGTCCCAGAGAGCTGCACTGTGGTCTGGAAAGCGAATTCTGGTGTAAGCTATTTAATCATCTCAGTGTGCCTCATGCACAGCCTGACAGAAAGCAGCCTTCCATCACCTTGCTCTCAGCTGATTCTGGCAGCCAAAATTGCCAGAATTGCATTGCATGTCTTCCTCAAATTTAAATAAAACCTTTGTGATGATGCACAGTTTGAATCTAACACAATTTACAAAATCTTAACTAATGGGTGCACTCTGCTGCTAAGTCCTGAAATGTGCTAAATGCTCTGTTTTCACACAGATTTCTGGGGTATTCTTTGTGGGTGCCCAAGCCTGTCTAAAATTAAGATTTTGATTCACCTCCAGTAATTCTTGAGATGAACAAGTCCATTCTGATGGCTACACATCATCTACACCCTGACAGAAAGCAGCCTTCCATCACCTTGCTCTCAGCTGATTCTGGCAGCCAAAAGATTCAAAGATCTGCACTGCATGTCTTCCTCAAATTTAAAAAAACTCTGTGATGATACACAGTTTGAATCTAACAGCAGTTTACAAAATCTTAACTAATGTGTGCACTCTTCTAGTAAGTCCTGAAATGTGCTAAATGCTCTGTTTTCACACAGATTTCTGGGGTATTCTTTGTGGGTGCTCAAGCCTGTCTAAAATTAAGATTTTGATTCACCTCCAGTAATTCTTGTGATAGACAACAGTCCATTCTGAAGGCTACACAGAGTGAAGCCTTCAAAATGTTGATTTTTACATCAAGTATATAAATTAGTGTATGGTGTGGTGCAGATTAAGTAATTTGAAAGGTTGCTTGTCAGAAGAAATAACTGACATTACCTGCAGTAATTCTTGAGACAAACAGTCCTTTCTGAAGGCTACACAAAATGAAGGAACCTGAGTGTTATACTTTAGGAAAGTCTGACTTCAGTAACAGTGAAAAGAGAGGCTGTTTAATGAGTACATTCAAGAGTGAAAAGCATCAGAATATGGCTTTAAGAATCTATATATTCCATACTAACCAATAAGAAGAAGGGTTCCAACAGCTACGCCTCCACCTGGAAACAAAACAAAAAGAAGAATAAAGTAAGACTACACTTTAATGCTATGTTAGAGAACAATTAACTTTTCTTAGTTTATAAGTCAAAGAAAGGTGATAACGGGGAATTTAAAAATATAAAAGTGAACAACATTTTAATTACCTTTGCAATACTTACTACAATTCTCTATTATGAAATAATTATACATTACATGTAATTACATACTGCACATTACAATTACTTTCACAATATACTGTACTATCATCATTGTGGTAAAAAGATCCTGCAGAGCTCTGTGCAACCACGCTCAAGTACTACAGTACTGAGCCAGCAGATTTTTACTGGGATAACTCATGGGAGTAAACAGTCTCCAAATAAAATTAAATTAATATTAACCACTATCAAGTGATTCCACTAAAGTGGAATATCGCTATCAAGTGATATTCCTTTGTATCAAGAAGGATGTAAGCTAAGTGACCAGCTAAGATTTCAGTAGATTTTAGCAAATTTCCACCCAAGCCTTTGAGGCAAAACCCTGGCTCCACTGCTTTTTATCTTACTGACATGGCAGCAAGACTTTCACCCATTGAAACCTGGACTGAGAGATCATAAATGTCACAGCACACACTATGAAAAAACATACACTACTGAAGAGATGAAAGTTTTTTACAGTAGGTCTTGGACATAACTCCATGAATTCCTTTATAAGGACAGTGAAAGAACAACTCACTTTATTTTCGGGAACTCTTATTTTATTTTCTTATTTTGTTTTTACACTAATTTGTAATCTGAATCCCAAGAATTACAACAGTGGAATAACCTGAAATCAGGCTGTTTTGTTTAACAATTGTGGAAGGCTGTGACAGGAAAGCTAAAAAGCCCTGGAAGTGCTCAGGCTGGCCACATGTAAGCAGCCTACTGAAGTGTTTTGCATGGAAGCTGCAGGATGTTGGCTGCAATTCTGTCCTGATTTAAAAGCAACTGAGGAGCAAACTAACTGATGAATCCCATCAGCACAGTATGCAAAGCTCCAGAAGTCAATTCTGGACTGCACAGATGGACTCCAGTGAACAGGATCTTTCATTTTATAAATGAAAAATCTCCACTAGAAATTGATTCCAGTATGAGTTGGATCAACTTCTTAATCTTCAGCTTTCCTAGTGGGACTACAAATGCCTGCAGTGTCCATAATGTTGATATAATCAAAAGGAAGAAAAAAAGCAAGTGGCTCTCCCAAAGGCCAAAAAGTGCTAATATTGCTGAATAATAGCACCTGAATTAAAACCAGAACAGGATCACTTGGCTATCATACACCACAACTCGAGCAGTACTGGCACTGAAAGTGCTTAGTCAGCTACTAATTTCATAGTTCTAGAGAGGCAGATGTTTCAAGCTAAACTCCTGAGTCAAGATGTCCAAATACCTCAAAATCTACAGCAAGTTGATGAGGTTGTTAAGCATTTTCTAGATATTAAATAAAAAACAAACAACAAACCAATTTTAACTGCTGTTTATCAGAAAGTTAGAATCACCTGTGAAATCCCCAATGATTTTTGTTCCATTTATTTCTTCAGGAGATAAACGCAAATGAACCCAAAAGACATACCAGAGGGGAAAGCAAAAAAAAATAAAACCAACGAAAAAACCAAAGAAAAAAAGACCAAAAAACCCCAAAATCTGAAATCATACTGATGTTTGACACAAAGTATGCTTCCAATAGTCACTGCATTTAATTGTTCAGGGAGCCAGAACACACAGGTTACTAACAACAGCTCTTTAAAATGAGCACATGCTCTATAAAGCTCATTAGAAAGAAAAGCTCCAAATGTTGAGATTTTACCAAATGACATAGAAAATATGATTAGAGCCATAAGTAAGGTAGTAGCTCATGGCAATAATGACTTTAAAACCTTGGTTAGAGAAAAGTTCACTTGTAGCCATGACAGTAGGGTCTCTTCTGCTTTTACAGTGGATTTGTTTGTCAACCAGTGCAGTCCAAATTCTCTCAAGCTGCATTTTCAGATCATCCATGGTGCTGTTTCTACAAGGCAGAGCTGTAACATATGTGCACATGCCCTGGTTGTTAAAGGCAAACTCGGGTCAGAGCATTGGCTTTACTTTATCATTGACTGGTTTGAACAAGTGTCTTCTACTGGAGGGAATGCAAAAATATTGCAGTGACCATGGTTACACCTTCATATTACAACCAGCAACAATACTAGTAAATTAAACAAAAGGCAACAGGAAGAAATAGCAGGAATGCTGATGGAATCAAAAGGAAGAGGCAAAATCTATAAGTTTCCCAAGAAAGCAGCTGTTAACTTGTCATTCTTCCTAACCTCGCTATTTTCATTTTTCTTTGCCAGTGTCTAAAGCAGTAGAATATATAAACATCTGAGCAAAACTTGTAACTTTCCACATTGCTACTTACAAGAGAGATTTAAGATCTTATGGAGAGAAGCACAACAAACTTTGCAAGCTGAGAAGTGCCCAGATTGTTTCCAAAGCATATCCCTGACCTTTTTTCCAGCAGACTGAAACGAAACATTTAATACCAGGCATGTGATGGTTACATTACACAATAGTGTCATGTAACCATCACAGAGAACTACTCTGGCACACATAAGGCCCATAAACCTTGAAAGTACACTTATAGAAATAAATATAAAATATTTATAAACATAAAATGTATAAATTTATAAAACAACTATAAATAAAAATATAAAATAAATAAACTCTGGAAGTGCAGAGTGCTCTGATGGTAACAGTGCATTTGAAATCCAGCACTTATCTACCACTTCTCATCCAAAGGAAACTCACGCCTTTAGAACGGGCCACAAAAATGTAACCATCAGCTGTAGGGTGAAAGAAACTCCTCCTTGGATTCCCTGCCTTCTCCTCTCTTCAGAAGCTCCTCACTGTGTGTGATAACACCATGCTTTCCCTCACTCACAGGCTGCACTTTCATGTCTGGCAAATAATTCTGTATCGGGGTTACAGATTTTGAGCAGAGCAAAGTTAAACTCAGCCTAAGCCAGAGATCTACAAGACTGTCTAGTGACTGTTATAAAGTATGTCTATGAAAATACCAGCCTAAAAGAGTTTGCACTAACTTCCATTGGGAATTTATACAAAAAAAAAGATTGCCCTCAATCCCTGGTGACACCAAAAATTATTTTTATAGTCAATTATTTGATTGCTAGTGGGCAGGACAAAAAAAGAACAGTACCAATGCTCTCTCAGAAACACATAAACAGCATTCTGCAACACATTTATGAAGCATTTCCACACTAGAAAAAGGGCACAAAGAAGACCAAGCCAACACCTGCAGTCACCAGCACAGCGGGCTCAGGTTTTGGCTTTTCTATTTTTCCCATTCTGTGCTGCTTTAGTGTGTGGGTCTGGGCTTCACATTCAGGGATGGTGAGCTCTGTGCACAGAGCAGGGAGACAAAACAATTCCTGCTCCAGCTGGGCACCAAGGACAAATGATCCCAATCTCAGCCCCAGAGCACAAACACCGTGGGCTGCAGAGAGAAAAACAAGCAGGGTGGGACTGCCTGGGCTAAAGCTGGAATGGGACAATGAACTGCAAGGTGCAAATGGAGCAGAACTGATCCCAGGGAGAGAGCCCGGGAGCGCTCGTGCATTTTGGGGCCATTTTGGGTCATCTTGGGTGCAGCCCTGGCTGGGCTCTGGTGCTGCCCAAGGTGGATCCATGGAGGAGATGCTTTGAATCAATCCCTGCTTTATTCTGTAGCTCTGTCCAGCCCCTGCTCTAGGGCAGCCTGCACAAGGGATCAGCACCATCAGAGGCTCAGTCAGATGCTCCCCTTTACTCAGATCACATCTGGAACATGAGGCCCAGATGACTTCAAACTCCTCCATTCAATAAAAAAAAAAAAAGTGAAGTGAGTCCAGGGAGGGATATAAAAATGGGGCAACTGATTCAAGAGGAGAGGCTGAAGGAAGTGGGCTTGCTCAGCCCAGAGAAGGGAGGAAAAGCTGAAAGAGGAGAGAGGAGGAGAGAGGAGGAGAGAGGAGCTGCTGACACACTGCTGGAACCCTGCTTACTGAATTTCAGAATTTCTGTGCTGGCAGGCACTGACCCCCAAGGGAACACTGCATTTCACCTGAGGCTGTGGAGAAGCTTCCAAAATGGAATGACAGAACTGGGACTGTGGGTGTGGAGTTTGAATAGAAGTGTGTGATATCATAGGGGGGAAAACTTAAGAGTTTAAGTTTTTAGAATATAGTAATATATAAAGCAAGATGGAGGTTTTAGGGTGGAGGCTGTTCCTTCTCCTTCACCTTCTTCTCCTTGGGTTTAGGTGGGTTTGTGTAATTGGATAAAACATCCACATAGTGGGCTATGAATGGTTGATCATTGGGTTAAAAGTAAAAATAATTTAGGTGTCATTTCTTAATTGGACAGTTTATCCTTAAAAGGCCTTGTAGAGAGGGAGATACAGCTCCATTTTTAGTTTTAAGTGCTACAGAACTCAGTTTCTGAGACTGTAGAATAAGAACCCATAAACATCTGAGTGCCAACAAGAAATACCATCTCACACATTCAATCCTGACCCTAACAAAAAAGAAGCAAAGATTTCAGCTGAGTTCTTCACTGAGGTGCAGTGGGAGGGCAACAAGCAACAAATGGGAGCTGAAACAGGGGAGGCTCCCAGTGGATATAAGGAAAAAGAAGATTCCCTACAAAAAATAATCAAGCATTGGGCTGGGTTACCCAGAGGTGCTGCAAAATCTCTGCCACTGCAGATTTTCAAGACTCCACTGAAGACAATGAGAATGTAGAAGGGATCCTGGGTTTATTGGAAGTGTCCTCAGTTTCCACAACAAACCACTAATTGTGTTTGCAGGTGCTTAGAATTTTAGGAGACTGCCACCATGGGAGCTGTCTACATCTTCTGAGCCATGCTGTGCAAAATGCACTGTTTCTGAAAGGGAATATGAACAGGAATATTCAATGCAAATCTGCTTTTCATGCAATTAAAAGGCTTCACAAATTACACTCACTTAATGAAATATTTCTCTCTCAAGCAGGAAGAGCTTCCTCCACAATGATCTTAATCCCTGATGAAAGTGCAGACATACACACACAGAAAAATTATATACAGGCTGCAAAATGTCCTTTACACAGTGGATATGACTTTTATATCATCATTGATCATACAGAGCATCCCTAGAGAGAAAAGTGGCATATTCTGTGTACTCCAAGGATGGATGAACAAAGCTAAAATCAGGCTGTTCTCACCTAAAAGTCCCATGTATGTACATTAAAGATGCACTGCAACTGTGTGAAGAGTTAGAGGATCAGCCAGATAAACAGCAGTAAATGAATGAGCTCCCAAGCCAAGGGAAAGTGCCAGCTCCTGACACGGATGACACAGCAGCAGTGACAACAGATGAGTCCCTGGGACCATCTCACACCAAGAGGCAGCAAAACCAGCCTCACACCAGAGCCATTCATCTAAGGGGGCACTCGAACCACGCAGCCGTGCTGAGCAAGGCAGAAAAGACAAACTGAGAACCCCAGCACACCCCAGCACCTGCGGCGCGGAGACCCCGAATACAAATGCAAAAGCTGGGACATAGAAATATCTTTTCTCCAACGGAGAGAGACAAAAGGTGAGCAGTGTTCATACAGCAGGGGGGAAAAGGTTTGCTTTCCAAGGGGAACCCTGGCAATACACACACGGCTTTCCAAGAGGAAACCCAGCCATACACGGCATTCCAAGAGGAAACCCAGCCATACACGGCATTCCAAGAGGAAACCCAGCCATACACGGCATTCCAAGGGGAAACCCAGCCATACACGGCATTCCAAGAGGAAACCCAGCCATACACGGCATTCCAAGGGGAAAACTTGGCAATGCACACACAGCTTTCCAAGGGGAACCCTGATAGCACAAACGGCTTTCCAAAGGGAACCCAGCCACACCTGGCTTTCCAAGGGGAACCCAGTAGCACACACGGCTTTCCAAAGGGAAAACTTTACAGCACACGCAGCTTTCCAAGGGGAACCCTGGCAATACACACACGGCATTCCAAGGGGAACCCTGCCGCACACACAGCGGCTTTCCAAAGGGAAACCCCCGAAACACACCCGGCTTTCCCAGCCCAAAACCAGCAGCACACACGGCTTTCCAAGGGGAGAACCCTGGCAATACACACACGGCTTTCCCAGAGGAACCCAGCAGCACACCAGCTTTCCAAGGGGAACCCAGGCTTTAGAAGGGGAAGACCCTGGTAATACACACACAGCTTCTTAAGGGGAAGACCCTGGCAATACACACACAGCTTTCCAAGGGGCAGACCCTGGCAATACACGGCTTTCCAAGGGAAACCAGCCGCACACACGGCTTTCCTTCCAACGGGAACCCAGCAGCACACTCGTTTTTCCCAAGCACACCCGGCTTTCCCAGCCCAAAGCCAGCACCCTCCCCGTGGCAGCGCCAATCGCCCCGGCCATGTGCCGCTGGGAGAGCTCCCGGAGCGGCTCCGCAGGGCTGCCCGCAGCGAGGGCAGCGCGGCTCCTCCGCCAGCTCCAGCCGGGATCCCCGACCTGCCTGCCCCGTCCTCCTGCCCCTCCCGCCCCCCCCCGCGATCCCGGGATGAGGGGAGGAAGGAGCAGCCGCGGGGTTACGGGAGGGCAGGCAGGGCCTGGCAAAGGGGTCCCAGTCCCGCTCCCACCAACCTAGCACACAGTCCAGGGAGGGCAGCCCGCTGGAGAGCAGCAGCTGCCCGTGGCGCACCGAGGGCCGAGTGCCCGGCAGCGCGGGCGGCCGCGGGCCGGCCCCGGGCCTGCGCTGGAAGCTGGTGCGGGCCCGCTCCCCGCCGGCCGCCGCCATGTCGGGGCCGGGCACGCCGGGCCGGCGCTCCGCCAATGGGGGAGCGGCTCTGGGAGCCGCCGGCCAATGGGAGCACGCGGTGTTGGCACGTGCGGAGCCGGCGGAGGGCTGCGGGGCCCGGCGGCGAACGGGGAGGTGAGAGCGGCACCGGGGGGAAGCGGGGCCGAGGGCACACCGGGGCACACCGGGGCCTTGCCGGGGCCGAGGGCACACCGGGGCACACCGGGGCTGGCAGCGGGCACGGAGCGGCGCGGGGAGTGCGGTTCGGGTGCCGTGCAGGGACGCTCCGCTTGTCCCGTGCCTGCAGGGCCGGGGTCGCACAGGCTCGCCTGGAGCGGCATCAGCCCCCTCGGAAAGAGTCTGAAAGGGAAAAGTGTTTATAAAATGTATTTTCTTACCATAATGTGAGTATACTTGGGTCGCTGCTTGGTTGTGCATAGGCACAGACCTGTGTAGGCGTCTGGTTTAATGCCTTCCCTTGGCAGCAAGAGCTTGTGTCGGCGTGCACCAAGATGTGTGGTGGGAAAAGTTAAAGGACATTAAAATGCTTTGACAAGTTCTAGTTTGGTTTGTCAGTCAACGCTCTGTGTTCTGGTGCTCTGAAAGCAAGGGAAGCCCTGTCAGTGGATAGAACAGCCACTACCAAAAGTATTTTTATGTTTGTTTTTCATGTCGGTGATTCAGGTGCATCCAAGCTGCCAGAAGGCTCTTGTATAAAATATAAAAACCAAGCTTTAATACTGTAATCCCTCATTCTCAGTCTTTAATTCCAGTGAATCGTGTGTACTGTCATTCTGAGCCAACTTTCTGAACACCTGTGGTTCTTGAGTTGCTTTTTAATTGAGGGGAAAAAATCCTTGTGTTAAATATGAGCAGCATGAAAGAGCTGCAATATGTGGGCAGTCCCGGACCTCAGAGTTTTCCCTTCACACCCAATTCAAATTCAGGAGCATGAAACTTCAGCATCTTGTGGCCCTGGCTGGGGAAAGGATGTTCTTTTTGCTGCTGGCCAAGCTCCCACACGTGCTGGGCAGGAGACAAATCAAGATCTTTTATCAGGAGTATCAAGAGGTTGTCTTAAGGTTTTGTATGTTCTGCTAAGCTGTGAAATACTGGATAATACTTAATTTTAAGTAGAGATTATTGTTTAGTGAAAGTTAGAAGTGTCTGTCTGTAGAGGAGAAGATCAAAGGAGACTGGAAACCATGGCAAGAAATAAACAAAGCTGTTTAATTTCACTTCTGTAATATGTGACCAGCGAGGTGTGAATATCTGGAATAGGAAATGCCAACAAAATAAAGACCCAAAGCACAATCCACAATTCTTTTAAAAGGGTTTGGGCCTCTGTTTCTGTCAGTGGTGTGAATTCTGTGTGACTGAAGAGGAGGCTGAAACTTTGGGAGAGTTCTCCACTTTCAGAGATCACAGTAAATCTGCCTTTTCTTGCTGTCCTGTGCTCCTGGAGCCCAAATCCTTGAACATTTCAGCTGTGTGTGACACAGCAGTTGCAGGGTAACTGTGAGATCTTTGTTACAGAAGCTCCTGACCCAGGGATAAGGATATCTCTGATAAGTCAGTGCTTACCTGTCAGAAAGGTAAGCAGTGATAAGAGAAAGAAGATCCAGTGATAAACTGCACCTACTCACTCTCTGGGATGGTTTTTTCCCATTCCAAGCAGTACATCTTCTTTTCTTCATTAACACAAAGTATTTCCTTGCTTTATTGTTTCTTTTAATTAAAATACACTATTGTGGGTTAACTTGACATAGATCCAGGGCTGAGCCCTCTCTTTTGTTCTTTCATTACTACTTGCCTGCCATGTAAGGGTTTGTTATAATTTTTAACCTCATTTTCCTACAGGCCAATTAAAAGTGGAGGCTAAATAATTCCTTCTCTTTTTTTTTTTTTTCCTTTTTTTTCTCTTTCCTATTGGAAAGTGAACACACATAATGAAAGTATTTTGCAAATGGGAACTCTTGTGCCATGCCCCTCCCATTTTTAGTGTTTCTTGGATAAATTGCACATTTCCTGCCAATCCTCACTGGTCAGGAGCTGATCCAGTGGCTGAGGGTTGCAAAAGAGGAAATCTCACTCCCTGCTCCTGCTCTGTTTCCAATCCAGCAAATTGTGGTGCTGGTCAGTTCCCTCCTTGGGCTGGCTGAGCTCACTAAACTGATTTAGAGCCATCAACTGATTTTCTCAATAATTTTCTTTTGTGCCATCCTGTGAGCTGGTGCTGCATGCAGGAGGGCAGCCCAACCTCCCAGAACTTTGTAGTTATTTCAGAATAAAAATTGGATTTTTACATTTAAAAAAATGGGGTTTTAATCGAGTGATATTTTTGTTACAATTTTTTTGTAGATATCCTTCCAAATATAGAGAAATGGTGTCTTACATGGTAACAGCATGAGAGACTGTTTCATAGATAACAAAAATAATGAAGTAGATACAAGTTTTTCAGTATGAGAACTGAACTTTTAAAATATAGCAGTAGTTCTGTTGGTGGTGTTCATTTTTCCCCAGTCACATTTGAACCTGATGGGTGCAGTTAAAGTCCTACTGATTTAGAAAGTGGGTGGAAATAAGCTATTTTTCAAATAGTAACATTTTATTACAGTGCATGTGTGCTTATGGAAATACTGCTTACAACATCTGACTTTACCTGTATTTCAGACAAATTTCAGAGAAAGAACTCATTTAATGCAAGTTTAATTTCAGATTTTTTTAGTTGATTATTTTTAAATCAACGGTGTTTCATTTTCAGCAATAACAATATTTTTTTTCACCCTTTTTGAACCATACTGAAGGTTTGCTTATATTCACATGTCCAGTTTTGAAAAGGTGAATTTTCAGTGGCTGTAGAAGATTCCACTAGGATTTGGTGTCTGGCAGAAAGCAAGACCTCAGCAATTGTGATTGTAGACATTTCCCTGACATTATGAGATAAATCCTAGAGCTCCTGCTCTAGGGGTGGGATGGAAATGCAGAGAGACTGAGGAACATGGAAGTGATTTCCAGTGCTCAGGAAGTGTCTTAGGAAGTTATTTCTTGTCAGCTGAGCTATGGCAATGGACAGGGGTCCTGCTTAGCTCATTGGAGAATGGAGAGGTTTAAACATTTTTGGTCTATTTTGGGGTGTCTGAAACTGTAGAATAATGAACTTTCCTTCCTCACAGCTCACATGTTGCAAGTAGAGCTGGTCAAATGGGGATGTCAGTTTAACTGCAAATCCTAACTGTGCTCTGGAGAAATCGAGCTCTCTGTTTTCCTCTTGCTGGTCCAGTTCAGCTACTTGCAGATTCTAAGATGGATTAAGAGGATTTGGGATGAAAATTCCCTTAGAAAAAAAAATAAAATTGAGGGAATACAATGGAAAATGAGAGAGCAGTCAGAACATTTGGGGAAAGGTTATGCTTGGAATTTGATCTGCAAGTATGTTTGACATTTCTCTTCCCAAAGTGTAGCCTACAGACTTGGGGAAAATCCTGGTGTCCCCAGAACAGCAGCCCTTGAAGTGCTTCAGCTTTTCTATTTTCCACATTCTGTGCTGCTTTAGTGTGTGGGTCTGGGCTTCACATTCAGGGATGGTGAGCTCTGTGCACAGAGCAGGGAGACAAAACAATTCCTGCTCCAGCTGGACACCAAGGACAAATGATCCCAATCTCAGCCCCAGAGCACAAACACCGTGGGCTGCAGAGAGAAAAACAAGCAGGGTGGGACTGCCTGGGCTAAAGCTGGAATGGGACAATGAACTTCAAGGTGCAAATGGAGCAGAACTGATCCCAGGGAGAGAGCCCGGGAGCGCTCGTGCATTTTGGGGCCATTTTGGTTGATCTTGGGTGCAGCCCTGGCTGGGCTCTGGTGCTGCCCAAGGTGGATGCATGGAGGAGATGCTTTGAATCAATCCCTGCTTTATTCTGTAGCTCTGTCCAGCCCCTGCTCTAGGGCAGCCTGCACAAGGGATCAGCTTTGGTGACCACGAAGGGACAGAAGGTGTCAATAGGAAGAGCACACTTGTCCTGGCCTCTCTTCACCACCTGGGTTGCCCATGCAGGCTCACAGGGCGAGTGAACACCAGCAGCACTGTGTGGGGAGGTTCCTCACCAGCAGGGTGTTACTGCTGATGGATGTCTTTACTTTCTGACGTCTTTACTTTCAAATCAATGGTTTTGCTGGATTTTAGTTGTGCTGCAGAAGATTTGTGTATGTTCTTGTCTTTGAACAAAATGCTGTTCATTTTGGAATGATAAATAAATAAATAAAACACCAGCCCATTTTATTTCAAATTAATTTCATTTATATATGTCTACCAGACCAGCTTTCAGTGATATTTTTCTGCTGGATTTACGTGTGGGATAGAGAACCAGAAAAGCACATCCCAGTAGCTGTTGTAACTCATAATCTTATTAGAGTTTGCAGTTCCATGGCCAGGCTGCTTCTCTCATCAGTCGTGGAATGTGCTGGTTTTAGACTGCACTGATTAAAGTTTTACAGGCACCAAATCAGATTAGGCAGCGAGTCACCTGCCCAGCCCTGCGAGCCACGCCCTGCTGAGCTCCTGCTGGCAGCTGAAACAAGGTAGTTTGCTTTGGAGATGTTCTTAAGTACCTAACAGCATGGGTCGTGGATTATGGCTGCAAAGAAGATGGCTTCATTTTCCTGATCTTTGAACTAGCTGCAATGGGATAAATTTGAAAGTGCAGGATCTTCAGCCATGAGCCAACAACTGGAAAGAATGTTTAATCCTGGAAGCTCTGACACCAAAAGATCTGGGTTTTTTTCAGTGTGAGAAAGCTTAAAGACTGATTATTCAGTCAGTCTGTGGCAAGTGAAATAACTATCTGGAGGGTTTAGGACTTGCTAGTTTTATGATATTATATAAAACATAACATTTTATTCAGATGTTACCCAGACTCATCCTTGTGGGTATCCTGAGCAACAGGGAAAAAAATTTAAACCCGTGTCAAATTGAAACAGCTCTTTTAAAATAGAAGTAAATTAGGAGACATGAGTTAAAGTAGCATGTGCTGAAGACAAGAAGTTATTTTAAAAATTATTTTATGGTTCTGTAATTTCACAACTGTGCAGCATAATATTACTGAAACCTGCAGAACAATAATCTTGAAAATGAATTGTGAGTTTAATTTAGTGTCTTAGTAAGCATCGCACAGATCAGTGCTGTATTTAATAGAGATTATTTTCCTTGTATTTCTCACAAACATGGAAGGAACCTCAGGTTTCTGGTACTGGCCAATGATGTTTTGTGGGTATTGTCTCCCATAGATATTCCAGACAGGAATGCCAGCTTGAAATTTCAGCTCCCACTGACTTTCTCAGCACTCTGGCCATCCCCAGAGTGAGGCATGGGCCAGGGTGTCCTGCAGTAAATAATTCTGTAGACATGTGTATTGCTTGCTCTTCAAAAAATTTGACTAGAATGGTAAAATAATTCAGTCACTGAGGAGCAGAGGAAGAAAATTTTGGCCTTTAAGTACTCAAGAAGTAAAATTGAGATTTTTCAGTGTGAGTTGTAAAGTTGGGTATAAGACAAGCAAGCAATCTAGTAAAACTCATTGTAAAGCCAGATTCACAACTGGTTACTTAGGGAAACTTAAATTGTTTCAAATAATGATTAGGAATAATGTTTTGGTGAAATAATAGAATAAAATAATGAATACCTGGCATTTTTTTGTAGCCAGGCTGTATTTTAGCAAATCCTCATTATTCTTTATCTCAGTGGATTCAGCTTCCATCCCCTCCACTGAGCCTGCCAATTCCATGCCAAAAGTTCTTTGTGGGATCCCCATTTCAGGAGCATCTATCTGAGAGCAGAGCTGCCATTTTTTTCCAGTTTCCCCCCCTCCCTTGTACTGAACTGCATTTTTTGTGAGATAATATATGTAAAAGGACTAAAAATGAATTCACATTTTAAACTGTAGATACTGAAACAGATTGAGGGAAACCAAAATGTTATCAAGGTCCTAGAAATAACAATCCTGTAAGTGGTTACTGCAGAATAACTCAGTGTATTGTGAGTGGGACACACAATATTACTGAAACCTGCAGAACAATAATCTTGGATATGAATTGGGAGTTTAATTTAGTTGTGGGTGCTGCTGGAAATGTGAGCTCCACTAATTGTTTCAAAGTCCTGGCTTGGTTTTGTGTGGAAAGAATAGAATGTCTTATTTCATTGCAATGAGGGGGTAATTCATGTGAAGTTTTAGCCCTAAGGTTTATTAGAAAACCTGTGTCTCTTCAGTAGCCATGTTTTCAATATTTCTGTGATTGAAAATATTTCTGTGATTGTGACAGTGTCCCTAGCAGAGGGAGAAAGGTAATGGAGCTTTTTTTTACACCCTGCTTTTATATTTCTGTGGAAACTGTTGCACATTCTTGGAGCCTCATGTTTCCACCTTCTCTCACTTGTGCTTCCGCTGGTCCCAGAAGTGTGAAGCACTGTTTGATCTTGGTGGTCTCATGCTATTGCCAAGCCACAGTGAATTTTTAGTAGAATTTTTAACATTTCTAGCAGGAATAGCATCAATTTTCTTAGCATGCACAAAGTATCTGTATGACCAGTCACTGATTTTCCTTTTAGAAAATCAATGTATTATGGAAGAAAGGGCAAGCCGTGTTCTGTACTTTTGGAACAAACCAGATGAGCAAATGTAGATTAAATAAAATCTTAGCACTTATTAAAAACCTGAAAAGTTTTTAAGAAGGCAATCCAGGGAGACAGTACTAATGAAGTTATGCAGTGATTGTTTCTGTACTGCTTTTCTGTTTCACAAGTACTTGTGTCCTCATTTGAAACTCCTGTTTGGGCTGGGTGTCTGTGGTAAAATGAGCCATGCAGGCCCTGCTTGGGGATGTGTTTGGTGCAGTTTGTGGGGCTGGAGTGTGCTCTGCACCTCAGCTTAGGATCATTTACTAAATTGGAGAAAGGCACCTCTGCTTATTTGATTCACTAACCAGTCAGTTTTCACATTTATTATTGTGTCAGCTGTATCTTTTATTTTAAAGCATCAAATTAAATAATAGCTTATTCTGGCTTCCTATTTTAGTTCATGCATTTAAAACCTGCAAGTCAGATAAAAAGATAGTTTCAGAATAAATTCAGTATATTATTTATGAGTGGAGCAACACATTAGCATGGAGTTCACAATAGATCATATCGCTTTTATTCCATCTTACAAGCTTAGCAGCACAAACAGAATAATCAACATATTATTTGGCTGTCATCTGCTGAACAGAAAGCAGAGATCACAAGGAGGTTTTCCCTAGCTGCAGTGATGGCCTTTTTGTTCCAAGCCCCCATCTGGGAGGGCCATGGTGTGTTATCATATGGAACGCGGGCTTTGCTGTAATCTGCTTAGCTGCACTGCAGTTTGAATCTTTATTCCATGTTTGTGTAATTTATAATTTTAATGAGACCGTGCCTCTTGTGGGCTTTGAAATATATTAAAAGCTCTTTTGTGCATATGCTTTTGTTCTTGCTTAATAGGCTCAGTGTATTTAAAACTGATGAATTTTTATTCATGGATTTGGATGTCTGGGGATTAACTTAGATTGAATATCATTGCACTCATCTCTTGATGTTTGGAACTTTTTTATACTTGTATCTCTGAGTGGAGAACACCTTACAGAACTTGTGTTTTACGCATAAAACAGCTCAGAAATAACTAATAAAATTGTATTGAGCAATGAGCAAAAATACTGATTACAGTTTATTTTTACTGCATAAACTCTCCTGAAGTACCAGTTTGCTCTGAAAAAAATCCTTGAGTCCGTGAACATGTGTGTATTTAGAACTTTGTAGCTAAAAAGCGGTTTGGAAAAGCACTCAACATTTTTTGCAGAATAACAGCAGTGATAAGCACTTGATTTGCATTTTTCTTCTATTCAGGTAACTTCAAAATGTAAATACTGAGCGCTCTCTTGTCTGACTGTGTTGCCTTTCTCCTGTTTTTAACACATTTTTTAATGCAGAGTGTACATAAGCTGTTTCATTGGAAGGTGATGCTCATATCTGGGGAGTATTGATAAACATACAGAAGGATTCACTGCTGTTTTCTGACAGTGCTAAAACTGGGCTTTTTTTTTGCCTTTGTATTTTTAAGATGTTTAATGGTTTGTTTATTTGTTTGATTTACTATTTGTTTAAAGATTTGATACTTTGTGACTTCTGTGTTTTTAAACTACTCCGGAGCACTCTTCAATGATGCCATTCTGTCTGAGACCAGCGCTGGCAATAAAATGGAGACAATTGTGGATTTTCTAAATAGCCTTGGTGGTGATGTACTGAAATGTGGAGGGGTTTGGGTTTTTGTTTGTGGTGTTTTTGTTGGGTTGCCTGGTTTTTACCACAAACCAGCCTCTTTGTAATGACAAAATATTTTAAGTAAACAGCCTTCTGAGTTCTCAGTGCACAGGGGAGTTATTCATCCCTCTTCTCTTCACTGATTTGAGCACTATTTCCAAATCATATTTCCACAAGATGTGTCAGCTGGGAAGTGCAGGGGACGTGTGAGCCATGGGCAGCTTCGGCTTTTGTAGGGTTGCAGATTTCTAGTGCCTAATGTGAAAATGAGGCTTGTAACACTTTGTCTTACAAAACTGAAATGAATGTTCAATGTTTATACGGCTGTGTCTCAAGGAAGTGAATGTATTGAAATTGAAGACAAACACACGTAGTTATTTCGCCATTGTGGCGTGGGCACAGCCCATTTTTCTCAGTTACCAGGAAAGTGATTGGTGTCTGCCAGACCTTTGGTGTTTGTCCTGGCTTTGACCTTGTTGCAGAAGATGTAAAATGAATATTTTGGCATCCCTCAGAGGCCCGTGTATGACCATGCCTGTGCTCAGCTCTCTGGATTTCACTGTTCAGCAAAGAGCTGCAGCTTTGGACAAGCTTTGGAATGCATCTGGCCATTAAAGCAGCGTTTTAGTCAGGGTTGTGCAAGTGTTAGGAGTTGCTTCCCAAAGGTAAATAGAACCAGTGAGAACTACCTGAAATCCGTGTTGGGAAATTGCTCATTCTTGTCTGTAGTCTCTGGTTATTTAACACCAGCCAATTGTGTTATGTTTACAGGATTAAACTCCTTGTCAGCTTGAGATCAGCAGCTGAAGGAGCTCTTGTTGGAGACAAACTGCCAGTGCCTAGTAGAGATAATGTGTAAAAATGTAATCTCTTGCAGAATATCACCAAGCTTGCTCACGTTTGCCAGACCAAGTCCAGTGTTTCTTCCAGAGTAAAGCAACAGCTGGAAATGAAAAGCAATTCTTCTGATCTCCAGCACAGAGGGACCTTTTGAAAATGGTTCTTTGTTTTGCTTTAGATGTGTTCAGAATCCTCAGATTGAAATTAGAATATTTAAAGCATTTTGTATATTTGTATATTCATATATATATATATTTAAAACATATTGTATATCTAATATGGGAAGCATCCAAATAAACAAGATATACACCCTTTGCTCTTCTAGCACATGTGACATCAGTTTCATGCAGAAGTTTTAAAATAATAGTTTAATATAAATAACTGTTCAAACATAAGTATTTAAATGGCCTAGTCAATGTGCAATTTTTTCTTTGGTTTGGGTTTTTGGATTGTTTTTTAAAGTAATCTCAGAGTAATTCTGTGGGAAAGAGATGTTGCAAGTTATGTGTAGAGAAAGGTGTCTGGTTAGAAGTGGAGAATGTTGGGAGAAGAGTTTCTGTTGTGGAAGGAAAAACTGATAATCTCTCACTACTTATTCAATGAAATTCCAGAATTGGGAAACATGATATAAAGCAAATGCGACCGGAGGTGTTTTATGAAAGTGAAAAATCTGTTTAGTGCCAAGTGCAGTGATTTGTTTAGTCACACTTTCAGTACCTGCAACTTTGATTTTCCTGTATTTAAAAATTTATCGCCACGTCTAAAATTGTCTTACACAATGCCATTGGTCTTCTGGAAATGGTAAAGCTGCTCATTGATTTTCTAATTTTACTATATAGACAATAATTGTAATCCAAGATTACAGCAAACAAGATGTTAATTTCTAGACAACCTACGTACATTTCCCTCAGAGCGCGGGTGCTACAGAAGCAAAGAGTACAAAGAGAATCCCATTTGTGCTATCCTCACAGGAGCTGTCAATAAAAGATGTAATAGGGGATTTAGGAATCTGGAAATGGCCAACTAATTTATGTGAATCTATTTTATTTCAGCTAGAAAGCCCAAGCTCTGTTTCGTCTGCACTGCATATTGCAGAGCACAGGCTGTCTATAGAAAACCAGGCGGCTGCATATGGATAGTCCCTTGATATCATTCACTTGCTGTGTAATCTTATTATGCAAAGTTCTAATCTTCACCTAGAATGAATGCCTCTGGGTCAGAATATAGTCATATCAGGGTTTTTGAGGTCATGTTTTGTGATCCTTAGCTTATTCTTCTAAGTAGAGCTGGGATTTAAAGAGTATTCCCCAGACACTGGCAGAGATAGACAGCAAAACCTGCTGCCTTTTTGGAAGACAAGACCAACATGAGGTCCCTGGTAGGATTAAACTTGATTTGTAGCTGTAGGATTTTTTAACAGATGTATTATTGGACAGGGAATAGGGGGCCACCAGCACAGCGAAATTGGATCACAATTGGCATTCTCAGGGAGTCCGCTGGCTGCTAAAACAGCAGCTGCATGTGGATTTGACTTCTTTCAGGTGAAGCGACTTCCAGTCATTTGGAAAGGATGGGATGAAAAGGAACCTTGGTGATAATTTTGATGTCTGCAAGATTTAGTACCAATGTAATGGGATTATCGGTAACACCTTCGCCTCAGCAAAAGCCACCTGGCGCTATAACTGGCAGCAACTGAGAACTAATCCTTTCCCATCTCTTGGATGTCATTCATGAGGCTCAAAGTGGTTTCTACCCTGCTAGCTGTGATTAATTTTATAAACAAACAAACAAAAACCCAGTGATGAAAGCACGGGCTGTGGGAGGAAGAGGGAACAGAAGATACTTGTAATTACGTTTTGCATTTTATTTGCTGTGTATTTTACAACTATACGCTTGTGGTAAAATAATGAAATTGTGTTTTCTGTGAGAAATATGGATGTGTGTGTGACCTTTTTTAACCAATGTCGATTTTGGTAGAAATTTTTCAGCTACCTGCTACATTATATTAGGTAGTACCTGGAGGTAATTAGGTTTTAGGCCGTTCTGCAATAAGGATGTTTATACTGCAGAGACATTCAGTTTTCAAGGGGCCTGTGACTTAAATAATTTGTTTATTGTGCTTAATGGTCTTATGTTTGATCTGGTGGAGTTGCCTGCTGATGGTACTTTGTATTAAAATTGTGTGGTGTGGAAAACTGTTTACTTCCTTGTGATCAACAATATGACATTGTTTCAAAAATAGAATGATATGAAGTTCTCAGAGGAAACAATTATATTTTAACAATGATACTTTTTAACAATTGTAATTTAATGATGCTCAAGTTAATTTTTTCTCTGTGTGGCTTTTTTTTTTTAAATAAACTAGTTTGGTCTGGTGTTTTTTTTACTAAACTTGCTACAACCAATTATTAACTAGAAGTCATTACTTAAAATGACATGGAAACTTTTAGGATTTTGGTTATTTGGAATGAATATTAGATGCCTTAATGTTTAAATCACCCTCCCATCCTCAGGAGGTACCTTGCTGGGGTCAGACTGTATAATCCAGGTATATATGTGTCTTCATTTCAAATTAACTTTCTTGAGTAGTAGTCAAAAGCTTTTATATAAAGCTAAGAATTTTTTTATTGTTATCATAAAATCTGATAAGCTTGAGCATTTAAAAAAATCCTTTGTACTACATTTATAAGAAGGGATTGGTGAAATCTATGTCTCAGGCGTTAAGAATTTATTTTAAGAGAACTGGGAACAAAACTTGAGAGCTCTTCACTCCTGTTCTGTCCTTGTGGTTGCTTTTTTCCCCTGGCAGCTCTGGCAGCAGGCAAAGCTCACTCTGAGCCCTGGGTGTCCCTGAGTAGCTCCCAAATCTACTCGCAAGCATCCCAAGGAAACACATGTCCAGGGTAACTATCCCTAGGTTTGTGTCACCCCAAATCCAAAAGGAAACTGCTTACAATCACTTTGAAACCTGTTTTCTGACATGTATTGCAGTTGTTTGGAGTTTCATAATAAAAATCTGTTAGTGCCAACCTGACAGCTGGTGGCATGGGAGGCTTGCACATTCTTTTGATGTTGTTACTGTTTATTTGTCCCAGTTTGATCTGTGTACTCTGGGCACTGTAATGCATTGTTTGCTTACCTGCAATACCCACAGGTGCCTAAATTCTCTGCAATCTTAATATGTTAATGTCACTATAGGGCACGAAATAACACCACGTGCACATGCTGCTTTGTTCAAGGTAAAAAGAGACTTTTTAATTTCTGATTCCAACGTTTATAGATTTCCAAAAGTGACAGTGGAGTGGAGGGTGAAAGTGCCACCTCTTCAATGACACTGGACAAGCCAACAGTCCATCAAATTTCTCCTCCTCCATAAAAGAATGCAAAACAATAAGTTATTTACAGAAAATGTGTGAGAAAGTTCATTACAAGAATGTAAACATCAGAAGGCTTAGAAAATCTTAAAAAATCAGGGCAACAGTTAATGTGTTAATATAAGGTTTCTGAATAGCATGGGGCAAAAATAGTGGGTACTTGTGCAGTATTTTTCTTTCTTCCTGAACTGAGAAGCAATGTGAGGCTCCTTTCCAGCAGGTGCTGTTAAGAACTATTGATGATGGACTTCTCTCAGATAGTTGTGCATCCACCTGCTTCTGCAACTCAGATTCATCTGCTGTGCCTCCACCTTCCTTTTGTCCCCTGTGTCACAGCTCTGGGCTCTCAGTGTGTCTGGCCTAAGATAAGGCATTGGTTGGTGCACTGGATTGAGAAGAGCCAGGCACTTGTGTGCCTCACCAGGATGGATTCTGCTGAAAGTGCATTCCCCTTCCAGGGGAGCTGTTCCAGTTCCAGTTCCTGCATCTGCCAGTGACACAATTCAAGACTTTTCTGTTTGCCATTGTATTTTGGGTCATTACTGTGCAAATGGTCAGATAGTGAATGATGAATCACAGCTTGGTTTAAGCTGTTCTAGTGCAGAGAAGTTTATGTAGATAAAAAAGGACCTCTCTTTTGGACCTTGTTAGAGAATATTTGCTCCCAATAATGGTTGTCTTTGGAATGTAGTCAGGCAAAACTCCCATTAAATTCTAGTGAGAGCTGTGAAAATAAATCCATGCACTTTCAAATTCCTTCATTTCATGAGTGAAATGTAGAAGAAAATGTCTCTATTTAATTTTGAAATGGGCATATTTTACACAGCATTTTTCCTTTTCTTCTTTTCAACATAGTGTATTTGCTCAGCAAACTCTATTGTCCCATCTTGGTAAAAGAGGGAAATCTTGCAGTGGTTTTAGTTCATGATAAGGCAACATTGAGTTTAAGGGGAACAGGTTTTTTTGCTTCAATTACTTCATTATGTTTGTTTTCCACTTCCTTAAGCGTAACCACCAAATTGTGGTACGGGAATACTTTATTTAGATTAGCATTGTAGGAATTGGATCTCCCAATCAGAGTTGGACTTGAATACTTGGGGAAGGGGGTCAGAAAATGTTTACAGGCTGATGTCCTGCAGAAATTATGGCACTGTGCTGCAGCTGAGAACAGAAGACCTGATGCCTCATTTCTCTATGCACCTCTTCAAGTCTGTCTGATTATTTGTTGGTATCATTCCACTGTTGGGTTTTTTTTAATCTTGCCCACCTGTTACACACTAGAGATGGGTTTGTAAATGTAGGATTGCTTGTTCTCCAACGAATGATCCTCTTGTGTTTTGCTGCAGAGCTGCTGGGCACCGTAGCACTGTAGGATGCTTCGCAATGCCCTAGGAAAAGCCTGCCGGTTTCTGGGCTACACGGTGCAGTATGGCTGCATAGCACACTGTGCCTTCGAGTACCTTGGAGGGATTGTTGTGGTAACTCTTCTTTTTCGTGACATTTAAAAGGAGATAAAACTGTAGTACTGACGGTTTTCTGTGTGATGATGCCAGTATTTCAGGTTTTGTCATTTAACACAATTTATGGGAAGGGGCTCCAGCCTTTGTGAAGGTTATTTGTACTTTGTGTTCTGATGTGTTATTGCTCGAGGTATCACTGAAGTAAATGGGAAACTCTGATTAAGCCTTTTGCACAGAGTCCATCCTTTAAGAAACTCTGGAGTCAGTGATAGGAAATGCCTTTGTTTCACACTCTGGCCAAATTTTTGGGTGTTTTATGCTCCCTGCCCCTCCTCCCCAAGTCCTTAACCTGGCAGATACTGCTGCTGGGCATGGGGGAGTCTGGCTGTGAGCTGCTCCTGCAGCTTCCGTGATGGTTCTGTGTCACAAAGAAGAGAAAAGGGGTAAGCTGGTAGGGCTTTGAGCACTGCTCCTAAAAATTTCCTGGAGATGCAGTGCTGAAGGGAATCAATCAGGACCTTATAGCACCTAGTGCAGTTGAGGACCAACCTCAAGGAAATATAGAACTGTAACAGAGTTAGAGGTGTGTTGCAAGGCTTTGCAAGGGTTCTTCAGGGTGAGAGAGATAGACGAGAGTTTTGACTCTATGATCAGAAGGCTGGATTTATTATTTTATGATATATAATACATTAAGACTATACTAAAAAGGAATAGAGAGAAAAGTTTATAAGCTGCTAAGCTAAGAATACAAAAAGGAATGAATACTAACGGAGCTCTCTCTGATGTGTCTCAGAGAAAGCTTGTCTTTGATTGGCCCTTAATTGTACACAAGTAACATGGGCCAATCCCAGGTGCACCTGTTGCATTCCACAGCAGCAAATAACTATTGCTTACATTCTTCTTCTGGGGCCTCAGCTTCCCAGAGGAAGGAAAAATTCTAAAGAAAAGATTTTTCACAAAAGATGTCTGTGACAGAGGTGCTCTGGGGGCTCCCCTCAGCTTTGAAATGCATCACACATTCCATGGAGGAGCTCACTTTGAGTTCTCTACATTCCACCTTCTCTAATTTATTAGCATATCATTTAAATGTAAGTTTATTTTAGAAAGAAGCAGTTTGAAACAGTAATTTTTTTCTCCTTTCCTTTTCATTTGCAGTGCTCTGGACCTTCCATGGAACCAACCATTCAGAACTCTGATGTTGTCTTTTCAGAGAACCTCAGCCGCCACTTTTACTGCATCCAAAAGTATGCTGCTCTCTTGGGAACACATCTGACATTCCTTCTGCCAGGGCTTGCCAGTAACCACCTTCTGCCCTTGATTTTTAGTGTATTTTTCTGCTTCTAACTTGTAATTTTTCATTGTGTCTAAAGGATCTTAAAGTTACCAACAGCCCAATGAACAACTTGTCAAAATTCAGTTTGGATTTAGTCTGTTGTCACTGTTGCAGCTTTGTCCAAAAAATAGAAAAAAATCCTTTTTTTCCTCCCCTGAATAATTCTAATGAGTGAATGTAACTTCTTCCCTAAGCAGTTTGGTCTTGAAAACCAGCTACGGGTATTACTGGTCTCAGGTTGTAGTCTTAAATGTTTTATAAATGATCTCAATAACAAAAATTCACTCAACTTTTAAAACTCTGTGAAATTACACTTGAGTAAAACTGAAGAAACCAAAATTGTACACAAGAATTTTCAGCACAACGGACTATCTTTAAAGGGTGTGAATATTTTTGGAGTAGATACATGGTTGCTTATGTACTCAGTTAGTTTGTAACTAGAGTTTTTCTGTTTGTTTTTTTTTTCCTCTCAGAGGAGATATTGTAATTGTGAAAAGCCCAAATGACCCCAAATCAAATATCTGTAAAAGAGTAATTGGCTTGGAAGGGGATAAAGTCTGCACAAGCAACCCTTCAGATTTCCTTAAGAGTCACAGCTATGTAAGTATTGGAGTTTCTTCCTGTGTAAATTAATGATTACTTAAGTAGGCCTGCTGGTCTGTAAAGGATTTGCAATAGTTGAGGATAATAATAAATCATAAATTATAAATTAATTATTATTCTTGATTATCTACAGTAAAATGTTGTACTTTTAGACTGTTTGTGCCAAGCTGTCTTCCTCTGCCTTTTGTTTCTGTAGGAACTGTAGACAGATAATATTTCTGCTGTGCCCTTTGGAAGAATACTCTGAAATTCTCTGCATAAAGTTCAGTACAAAAGAGAGGTGCAGGTGTTGGTGTTCAGGCAAAACTGTTCCTGCATTTTAAACACTAAGAAGTGAATATTTGACTCTGCAATAGCTTTGCAGATTTTTCTTTCAAAATTATACTTTAGTGTATCTCTATTTCAATGTAGCAATATTTTAATGTTCCTCAGTATGGTTGGAAAAGTAGAAATTTTCCTAACTTGGCCAAAAAGTCAGGTGATGCAATGAAAAGGGAAAAATAATCTCAATGTTCATTTGTCCTTATGCAGATAGACTTCACAGAAGTTTGGGAAGATCAGTGACAAAATGTTTTTTAGCAACTTTTTTTAGGCCATCATGAGAAAAATCCTCAGGAATGATGATCAGAGAAGAATGTAGGTTTTTTCTTGTCCTAGAAGTGTGTTTGACTGTTACCTCCATTCAGCACTTGTGGAGCCATCAGATATTCCCAGGTGTCTTGAATCTTTAAACACAGCTGTGATTTTGCCCTTTCATATCCACTCCATCCTCAGAATAAGAAGAATGAGCATGTGGCCAAAGTCCTGTGCTGAGAAGGTGGAGAATTTTATGGAACACTCCTTGCAGGCAGCTCCAGTTTGTGACACACAGATCCTGTAAGAATTTAGCTTCCATAAAGGCAGCCTCCTTCACCAGGGAGTCTCCAGCTAGCATTGCTTCATTTGTAGTGAGCAGCTGAAGTGGAGTTTGGCATTACTTAAAGCAAAAATTCTTGTTTAGCACCAGGAAGTAAGGACATGAGTCACACCCTGCTCTGAGGGTTTGAATTTGTTCCTTTCACTGCAGTGTTGAGGTAGCACACTATTGGAATATGAATCCCAGTATTACCAGTTAGATTGTGCCTGGGCCAGTCTGACCCTCACTGCTGGGCCAAAGGCAGCAACTGTGGTGTAATCACCCCAGAGATACCTTGGCTTGCTGGTGGTTGCAGCTGGGCACTGAACAAGTCCAGGCTTGCCAGGAACTCCGTTTACCTCAGGAGGAAGAGCTTCTGGCGATGGTGAAGAGAAAAGGAGATGGATTCTGCTGGAGGGTTTAATCCAGAGGTTTATTCCATGGTTACAGAGGTCTGAACGTGGGCAACTGCTCCAACAGAACACTGACCGCATGGCCTGATTCCTTTTTAAGCTCCCGGGGCAGGGGGAGGGGAGGTACAGGTGAGCCACCAACCAGGAGAGAGGGGCAGGGTCTCAGGGGGGGATGACACCCAGACAGGCCAATGACCCCTGGGTCTGAGGGGCATCCTTTGAACCTGACCAACCACAGACGCCTTGCTGGAATGGTAAGCCTGATTGACAGGACTCACTCAGCAAGGGGGCGAGGGGGAAGAGGTATAGGCACCCCTGGGAGGTGACCTGGAAGTCTAAAATGGGACATTACAGCACACTGCAACAGCACACCTTGGGCACCTGCCTGTAACCTGCACTGCTGCTGTCATGCCAGAGCCCCTGGAGCTGCTGTTCTTAGGTTCTTAGACTTTGCTCACTTGTGGGCATAAAGAAGCAGCTCATTCTCTGTTACATTTTGAAGGAGAGGAGAAAACATTTAGTTTTTCCACAAATCAAATTGTGTTAACCTACCAAAACCCCCAAAGAACACCAAGCCACCTTTCTCACCAAGTTAAAGGAATCCTTTAGCTCTGGTGGACCTCATGATTGTCATGGAATACACATTTCCCAGAGGACACCAACCTGAACTCTGTGTACACTGACAGAAGACACAAACTGCATTTCTCTGAGCATCTTTTTCCTCACTTGTCTTAGTCTTGAAAAGGAAGTTCAGGAAAGATTTGTACTTAAAACAGGATATCGGCTTTTCTGGAAACGCTGAAGTGACCAAGTGAATATTCAGCAGAACAATTTCTGCCCTAGTGCAGGGTTTCTTGTCTCCAGTTTTAATCCAAAATATGAGGAGAAGGAGCAGATGGGGAATGCAGAGTCCATTTCCTGTTTTCATAAAGGCTAATGTGTGGAAATACAGAGAAGGGACAAGCTTTTGTAATTCTTACACCATAAATTGTATCTAGGAGTAGAAATTATCTAAATGGAAGTGCTCTTGTGCCTGATACCTGTTTTCCTTCTACCTTTAGCGCTTGGTAAAGAGGTAGATCTTAACATCTGTTCAGGAGAGACTTCCTTTACAGAAGGGTAAATTCTCAACATGGATATCTGTACTTTATGTTCATAACTGAGGCTGGATTACTCACCAAGTAAATTGTTGGGGAGGGGAAACATGCCATGTATTTATGTTTAGGCAATTGCCTCATCAGATTCCTTTTAGTGAATGCACTTTTAACTCAAACACAGAATTCCTCACAGCAAATAATAACGGCAGCAGATGTACAGAGAACTGGATGTTTTGTTGATACTTGCCTGAGGTGGATTTTGGAAAAACAAGATTGTCCAAGCTGAGGAAAGGCCTGGGCTGTGGTTCCAGCTGGCCAGGAGTGCTGCTGGGGGGGTCTCTGTGCCAGGGGAAGGTGCCACTCCTTAGGTGAGCAAAGCCTGAAAAGTGTCATGAGTTTTGCACTCTATCTTTGGCTACTGACTGCCTTTTTTCAGACAGGAAATCTGAGTGGTGTGTGAATGCTGTGACTCCAAAGTGTGTAAGGTCAGAGCAGTCTTTGTTTTTATTACAGTGAGCTGCTCAGCTTTCCTTGAGGGCTTATCTCCTATTTTGGGAAGTTTCTGTCAGTCATGTCTGCAGACTTAGACAGTAAATGGGAATATCAGATGCCAGCAATATTGCCAAATTGGGCAGCTCAGACCCCTGCCTCAGTCTGTGCTGCTGGTTGCCAACCGGTGGATAGGTTTTCTGAGCTAGCCAGTTCCTGGAAGTGGCAGAGTAATGGCCATACAGTGGGAAAACTATCTGTAAGCACCTGCTTCAGATTTGCCCCAAAAGGAGAATCCTTAGGAATTGTTCTTAGTCTGTATTGACTGTGTCATTGGTAGTGTTGGCATATTTTACAGCATTGAAGTTTGGGATTTCTGTGCTTAGAAGCATTGTCACACACAATTCTTACCCTGAAGCCTGAGAGAATGCTAAAATCAGATCCTATTGAGGTGCTGGTTCATTCATGAATATACTCAGGATGCCTTTATGTGTATGGAGAACTCTGTTTACAATTTGCTCTCTGTAAAATTACACAGATGAGATACATTATTGCTGCAAACAACCAAGGAGATACCTGGAGATTAAAAAAAATCCAAGCACAACAAACCAACCTTCCAAGCTATAATGAAAAGAAACAAACAAACAAAAAAAATCATACATGAGCTGAATAAGTTGTTCTGAAAAGAGGTATTTCAGCTGAGCAGAAATGCACAGCAGCAGTGGCAGTTAAAATACTCTTGCTGCTCTATTTAACTGAAGGAACACATCATAAGAGAAAATTATTTATGTCAGAGTGCACTAAAGCTAAAGCTGTATCAGAAAGCTGTCTTTGATGGAGTTGGATTGCAGGCTGATGGAACTAATGCCACATATAAAACTGAGTGTATAAATTAGGCCTGTGCTGAAATTACAGTGTAAGTACATACTATTGGATGTACTTAAACTGTACATCCAATACTATGTACTATTAGTATTACTATGTACTATGTACTACATAAATACTATGTACTATTAAGTACATACTATTTTTCTGTAGAACAATAATTAGGGAAATCTTCCCATTTACATGAAAGTATAATGAAATTCCTTTTTTAAATAGGCTGCTATGGTACTAAAAAGTTAGGAAAAGGTAGTTTTCCTTTTTTTTATATCTGATATGGAATGTGAGCATCAGGATGGCAGTTTTGCAGGGCTCTTCTTTGGTTTTGTGCTAAATGTACATTTACAAATAGAAACAAGTGTATTTGCTGTAATAAACATTTAAGAATGCATAATGTATTTTTTCTCTAACAGAGGCAATGTAGTATGAACCCAGAAGTTAAAAAGGTAAAGCACTAATGCTGTGTTCAGAGCTAGTTTCACTTTTTAAGAGATATCCTATTTTATTCATTTAACTATATGTGGTATGAACCCAGAAGTTAAAAAGGTAAAGCACTAATGCTGTATTCAGAACTAGTTTCACTTATTAAGAGATATCCTATTTTATTCATTTAACTATACAGCGATTAATGAGGATTAATAAGGAAATTAATCACAGTAAACCCCTGAAATGATCCTAAAAAAAACCCTACAGCTTCAAGGTTATTTTTCATATTTAAGCTTTTATTTCCTGTTTAAAAAACTCTTAATACAGGTTTATAATTCAGTATAATACAAAGTATCTTATTGCTCTGTTTGAATTTGCTTTAATGCCATTTACTTTAGCTTTAATTTCTTTACGTACCATATGTTCTTGTGCTGCAGCTCCTATTTACAGTGTGAAAAAGTGAGGGCTAAACCATCAGAATCAAACAGCTTATATGTCATAAACCACCAATATGCTGAGCCTTTGAGGCACTTAAACAAAAGTAGTCCCTAATAATGTCACTTAATAGAGGCAGAGTCTGTAAATAAGGAACTGCCCCGGTGATAAAAAGCTGAGATACAAATCCATATCTCAGCAACACCGTGCTGGTGATCAATCAGCTCCCACTAATGCTCCAGCCTGGCTGCTGGGCCAGTGTTTGCCTTGTGCTGCAGCAAAATGAGCCTTGCCACGGAGATGGCACCTCCTCATCCTGTGGGAGCTCCAGAGCCAACAGAATTCCCAAGATAATGCACCTTGCTGTGTTTGCACAGTGCTGGGAACTCTTCAGCAGCTCTTGGCTAATGCAAGCCAAGCAAGTGAGAATGTAATGTGGGCACTAAGGATAACATGATGTCAAAGCAAATGACACAGGATTGGAATCACAGGGTTTCAATACACCCTGCAAGACATTGAAAAGTGGTTTGGTATTTCAGAGCACTCAGTACTGTTGGATAGTCATTTTAAGGTATCCTAAATAGCAATTAAAAATAAACCTAATGAAAACACCACTTCTTTTCCCTTTGCTCTAAGTATCTTAATGTTTACACTCATGGTTTAGTAGTTCACTGAGTAAGTTTCAGCAGATGCTGATATGGAAAATGAGTAAGGGGTTTTCTTGCTCCTCCTTAGCTCTGAGTGTTCTAGAGGCTCAAGAGAAAGTCATGCCATAATTCTAACCAGCAGCTGTGCTGAATGTCTATGGGAGAGGAGAGCTCCTTTGGCATATTTGTTGGATTGCAGATGGCTCTGTATCCCACTACAGAGGGTTTGTGACTGATGCTTACCTTGAGTTTTCTGAGAAGTCGTTTTAAATCAAAATTCCGATCTGTTAAAACAAAATTGTTCAAGAGAAAAGAAACACAAAGGATTTTGTCAGTCTAATTCCCAATATTTCCAGGATTTCTTCTGCTCAAGTGGCTTGGCCTTCGTACCTTTGCAGTTTTGGTTTGGTGATACTTCAAGGACATAGAAGCAGCCACATTTTATGATTCTGTTATCCCTCTTCTCAAAGTTCAGTAACAACTTCTGGGAAGCTGCTCAGGATGGTGAAACCATCCCAACTACTTGGGACTCAACTGGAGCTTTTGAGCCCAGGTTTTAGTCTGGGTTTACCAGCTGTGCAGGAGAGATCCAGGTCCATGCTGATGGAGCTGGCAGACAGGATTCCTTAGCCCTGGTAATATTATTTATCAGCCCCTGCTCTCCCAGGCTGAACTGCAGACCTGTGAGCACAGGGTCAGAATACTGCTGTCAGAAAGGTCTCTGCAAACTGTTCAGTAATCTTTGATGGATTTGTAATCAATATTTTCTTCTAAAAATCTAAGGCTAATAAGAGTCTGGACTGGTCAATCACAGGCATATTCTGAATTTTTGTTTAGGAGTTTCTAAATGTAGCTAGGAGATTTGGGTCTGGATGTTTTGGCCTAAGAACATGAAGCAGTTAGTTTTAATTTTAACAGATAATAGTTTTAGAAAAGGAAAGATGACTTATAATTTAAATTTAGGGTTGCAGCTAGAGGTTTTAGAGAACAGATACATAGCTTTTCCAGCTAATTGAGGCCTGTGTATTTAACAAAATGATCTAGATCTCAGCATTAAATATTTTCAGCAGTAAACAATGCATGCAAGTATTTGAATTATTCAACACAGTTGAAAACTTTTGGAACAGGTAGAAAATGATATCAGATATTTTTCTCATATTTGACTGTCAGATATTTTTCTCATATTTGACAGACAGTTTTCTCAGATATTTGACTCCATAGACATCTCTGATATGAAAACCTCTCCTATTAAGCTGTGGGTGATCAAACCTTCTAAGTTCCATGTAGACAAGCTCAGGACAGCAGTAGTCACTCCTACATTACACAAAGTTTAGAAGGAGCAGCAGTGATGAAATCCCAAAGACTGAAATAACCAGTGAGTGCTCTCACTGTAACAGCTTACCCACATTTTTCTTGCAGAACAACACCCAGCTGCTGTGCTTTCATAGTAGAGAAAAATATCTTAAAATGTCTTAGGAATTCAAGCCTAAGTTAATATTCCTTAGTTTCCCTCTGGTGTGTGAGTTAACACTGCAGCTTATGTGATTTTAATATTGGTTAATATTTAATTTCAAAACTTAGGCAAGTCTTCATATCTTACCTTTTTAGAAATCTTCTATTAAAATTACAAATGACATTGTAGAGACAGTGAATTCATAATATAAATATGTAATCACAATGAATTTGATTTTGTATAAAAACACATTAGAGTTTCACTGTCATCCTCTCTAATAACAACCTGGACCAACATCATAATGTCTTCTTTTTAAAATGTGCATTTAAACAAACTGGGTCAAGTACATTATGTCTTATTCATAAGCAACTTAAACTGTTCAGCAAGTAGAGGGAAAATGCTAAACTCTTTGGAAGTACCTATAAATTTAAGATCATTTATAAATTCATAAATTTATAAATTTAAGGTAAATTGATTCTCTTATATTAAGAAATATTAAATTCTAGGTAATTCAGCCTTTTAAGGATACATAGAAGATGTTGATTTAACATCTGCTATGCTGTTTAAGTTCCAGTGTGGTTGCTATCATTTCATAGCTTTCTTCAGCACAAACAAGTAAATACAAATTCTTACCCTGATTCTGAAAATGTTGAGCTAATTAATGTAGTTGGGTTTTATACAGATGGCAGCCTTAATATGAACAACATTTATGATAAACCTACAGAAACAGTGCCTGGACCAACTGGATCATTAAAAAAAGTATTTGTTAAGCATTATTCAGTCTTGGTTCTGAATTAATAAATAAGGGATTAAGGAGTGGTTATGTGAGACTTTAAGTATAGAGTGATAAAACAAACTCCTGCATTTCTATGGCATATATTTTATCCTAACTAGATGCAATTTACTTAAATAAGGCAATTTAATCAGTATTTAGTAAATTTGTCATTTGATATTGTAGAATCTTTCATCATATTTCACTTTAATCAAGCAAGGTAACACCTGTGGTTTATTCACAAAAGCTCCTTTTGTTAAATGAACACCCGCAGGCCATGAAGCAATTACATTTGTTGCTTGTACCAAAGTGGGAGGCACTTAAATAGACCTTAGTGGGGATAGATGAGAACTTGCAGACTTTTATTCTTTTGTCCAGCCACTGAGATTAGTTCTTATCATAGCTCAAGAAGGAAGCCTCTGAACTGAAAAGATGGGAATTATTTAAAGTTCTTCTTAAGTTGGAAACTTTGATATTGCTGGAGGTGATGTGAATACCTGTGACCTTACAAAAGTTCAAACATCTACTCCCAGCTGATTGTATGTGCTGATGTTTTTGGAGATTGCAAGACATTCATGTTTATAAGTGCCCTAAAATCACTAGCAAAAGCTCTCTCAAAACAAAAACCCTAAACCACAGAAGCCTGTCTTCAGTTTGTTGGGTTTGGGGGTATTTTTGAGGCAGATAATTTAGTTCTGTTAGCTTTATTTGCAATGCATTAGTTTCCTAATATGTCAGTTAATGCATCACAGGGTTCCTATCTCTTGGGTTTCAAGATAATTGAATTATCAAAGAAAAAAAGTTTGGCATCATGTGAAGAGACCAAAAGAATATAATTGTTTGATGATTCCCCCCTTTAAGTAAATTACTGTCTTATGCTGGTGAGTATGCATCAAACACCTGCCCTGTACTTCAGCTCTGCCACTTTAGCTGCACCAATGAGTAAACTCCAACAGCTCTGCAAATGTTGCCAGTTTGTCTCAGTGAAAGATGTTTATTTGGGGTGAAAGAGAATGAACTGCTGCCTCCAGCTCAGTTGTTGCCAGGGATGGTCTTGTTCTGGTCTAGAGCCTGGGGAGGGAGCAGAGGGGTGTCTGATGGTGCCTTTCATTGCCACACTTTGAAGCAGCACTGCAGATAACCGGTTCTGCCTGAGAACAAGGGAGGTAAATCCTGGGATAATCTGCACAGAACAGGGGCACAGGGGCTGCTGAGGCACAGGGAGCTGCCTGCAGACAGCCAGAGACAGCATTTCACAGCAGCCTGCCCTGCTCAGGAGTTGCTGCTTCTGCAGTCCCACTCGTTCTGTGAAAATGCAGCTGCTGGCTGTGTGAGACTTTGCCATCTTTAGTTCTGGCCTGTGTGTAGGCAGCTCAGAGATGCTGCCCAGCCCAGGGCAGTGCTTTTACCCCTCACCGGTGGGGGTTTGCACTCACTGTCCCTCTGTGATTTCTGTGCCATTTCTTGGATGCAGTTAACTTTCTCTAAGAGGTCCACTGCCTGTAGATTCCAAAATGCAGCCCCTTGATCTGTGACACAAGTGGCTTTCCCTCTGTGCAATTAATACATTCTTACTAAAAATACAGGTTTTTAACAGCCAATTTTTTTTTTTTTTTTTTGGTGAATATTATTCCCAGCTAGTGTGCTTGCAGAGCTTTGCAGGGTTTCAGATTGGGTCCTGGCCTCTGATATTCCAAGTGAACTATTCCCTGTGAGCAATCCCACTGAGATGAATGATGTGGTGTAGACATGGCTTGGTGCATAGAGGAGGATTCTGGCACTGATCTTTATTTCAAAGGGGTTTATACTACTCTTGGGTTTTGGTTTTTTTTTAATTAATGATTATTGCCTGTCACTGGTATTGGTTTTACATTTTCCTGTAATTCTTGTGATTTTTCATGTGAAGGGCCTAGATGATGGACAGACACTGCAAAGGTGCATTATCCCTAGATGAATCACACATTGTGACAGTACTCTTAATGCCAAATTCAGAGGTGTAGGGCCCAGTCATACCTTCCAGGGAGAACTGCAAAAATTACCTTAAGTGGTGAAGTTCAGGATGTAGGAAGACACTTTACTGCAAATGTCATACCTGCAAAATGTGAACATATTGACTGGACAAATAATTATTCCTAATACTGGAAGTAGTTTTATACCATTACAGGCAAAAGCAATTTATTTTCTTTTTTTGTAATTTTAGAGCTTGGTGGAAATATTGGAAGCGTTCTAGAAAGCTTTTGGATGTACTTGAGTCACGAGTGGTTCTTTATTTTACACAGTAAAAGATGAGCATCACATTCTGCCTGTGAACTGGGAGAAGTGAGAAAGCACAAGATCCAGAACAGCACAGGGGGAGCTGGCAGGGAAACAGGAGCACACTGCAAGAAGTGTTGGTTTTGCAGCAACATGAAATGTTAGCATGGCTTTGCTTTCTATACCTTAGTAATTCCAGCTTGTCCAGTTTGTGTGTTTGGTGTCACAGTGGCAGCAGTTTGGTGGCTGACTGGTTATTCCAGGATGTGCTGGAGTTTGCACCAGGAGGGTCAGGTGCTGCCTTGTACTGTTATTTGTACATGGGAAACAATCTCACGTGTGAATGTGGGCACAGGGAGTGCTTTGGGTGAATCCACTGAACTAAGTGACCACAAACATCCAGCTACATCCAGCTGGACATCCTAAACATGGAATCTTTGAGGAAAACAGCAGTGACAGCACATGCTCAAACACAGACCTATCAAAAATACAAAATGCATGTTCTACACTGGTTGTTTGACTCCAGATAGAAGCTTTTGAAAATGTATAAATTGACTTCTGGTTGGTTTTTTTTGTTTGCAAACCTGCTTGGGTAGGAGGAGGGCCAAAGTCATGTAGCTGGAACCAGCTGGCCTTCCCAGAGGAAACCCTTTGGTGCATGTGCCAGGAATCCGATCAGCCTAGCAAGCAACAAAGGTGGCAGACAAGCTGAACAGGGAATTCCTGTCTGGAAGGACTGGGAGAAACAAGCTTGGCTCAAGTAGTGGAACAGTTAAAACCAAAGGAGGTGGCATTCCTTTATACCTCGGGCAGGAGATGGTGCCAGTGGGTTTCAGAAGGGCTTAGACATTGCTGGGCGCCTTCGGAAATGCTGAGGGCAGGCTTTGTGCTCTCTGAGAGACCTCCAGCACCTCTCCTGGTGCCACAGCAACACAGGGCTGCTTGGGAGGGATGGCCAGGCTCACAGATGCTCTCTGCAGTGTGTTTTCTCTGCCCAAGTGACCTGTTGTGTCTCAGTCCACAGCTGGCACATTTGCCGCGCTCAGCAGAGGGGCTGTGGCAGCAGTGTGCCAGCCTGGGATGCTGCTCTGGTGACAGGCACGTGGCAGCAAGGCCAAACAAGAGCAAGCCCATGTTCCCAGGGAGTGTTACCTGGCCAGATACCTGCAGGTATCACCTGCAGTTTGCTCCAGTGGAACATCTGCATTTGTTCTTACTGGTTTACAACCTGCCTTTACTCTGGAGTCTTTCCATTGTTTAATCTGTTACCCATGAACTCTCTCTTATGTAGCTATTGTGTTTACAGTACATGGCTCAATTCTAAAACATTCATGCTACTTGTACTTTGAGTTTCACTTGAAACTGTTTGTTTATTTATTTAGTTTGTTTCCATATGTTTTTCCTCTGAATTGTGGTAGTAGTAATGTTTCAAGTAGATACTTCATGGTAATGTTTCAAGTGGATACTTGGTTCTGGAAAAATAAATGTTTAAAGTCCATATTAAATATTCTCTAGATTGAGAATATGTTGCTTCATTTAAATTTTCAGCCTGGTTTAAAATTTTAGAAACAAGAACCAATAAGAAACATAATTATTAAGTATTTTATTTGGTAACTTGAAAGAGGTTATTTGTATCTGAAACAATTTGAAGAAAACATTGCAAAATAGTATTGTATGTCCTAAGTAGATATCTTAGTTTAAGACTTGCAGGAGCAACTTTTTCACATATGAAAGCTTCATACTCTCATTTAGGTAACTATTACAGCTATGTTGCTATTTCTCATTTTGTCATTGAGTCAGCCAGTGAATGCCATGAATCTGTGGTATGTAATATAGTTAATGCATAATATATATGGGCAATGAAAGGTCTTTGTCATATAGTATAAGGTCACCATCATTAATTTTCAAATTATAAAAAGGGATTTGCTGTTTTGTGATCATCATTATTGCAATATAATGTGTTGTGGATTCTGCCTGCACATAGAATGAACTGTGATCTTAATTAGAACTTTGACAAGCCTACTCCGATAAAATGATGAGATTATTCGTAATTGATGTCACAATCAATTACCAGTTAGTTCATCATGAATCTACTAACAGGTCTAGCCTTGGTGCTGGCCCCAGGATGTTGATGAGTGTGTGGCTGCCCTGTTCATGCTGTTACTGCGACAGGAGGGCAGATTTTCAGTCAACATCCTAATGACCTCTTTTGAAGTCTATTAAATTAATGACCCTGTCACATTGGTCTAACCTCTTGCATCTTCATTTTGGGTTTTTTGTTGCAAACCATTGGTTTTTGAGCACATGATAGAACAGATACTTTGGAGCACTCCTTCTCATCCCTCTAAATCTGGCAGTGGGTCTCATAGACTCAATAAAATTTAGTTCATTACACAGTCGTGAAATACAGAGCACAGAAATCAGGAAAAACACTGTAAGGCAAACTGTGCTTAACACCATGCTGTTCTGGTTTCTTTTTACATTTCAATCTTGCTTATAGGTGCCTAAAGGACATGTCTGGTTAGAAGGTGATAATCTCAGGAATTCTACAGATTCCAGGTGCTACGGACCTGTTCCTTATGGGCTGATAAGAGGACGCATTTGTCTTAAGGTATGTGAATTTCTACTATCTAAAAACAGTTGCATTAATGCATTTTTAATGAGTGGCTGTTAGGTACTGAAACTTGCCTCCCCAGCTGCCTGGCCACAGCAAATGGAAAGGAAAGCATGAACACTCCACCACCTGCTGTAAAAGGATAAATCAACAGTGACGGGGTTTTTGGAGGGAGGACTTTGGAGCAGCACTGAGCAGTTTTCACTGCTATGAAAATGGAATGAATTGTTTTGCAAGCAAATCCAAACATGATAAAACCACAAATGTACACACCTACGCCCTACTGCACAGATGTACATTTCATCCTTACTGTGATTCTCTCTGCAAAATGATCTTTCACTGTTGTAGCTCTATGGTCCAGAAAACAAAATGGAGGAAAAGATTGTCTTTCCAGACTTGAACATGTAGCCTGGCCTTGCTGCTTTTTAAACTAAAAAAATGCTTTAAATTAATATTGTACTGTATAAACCATCATGTTTTTTTCTCCTTTTGCTTCAACAATTCTACAACTTCATTTCACACTGAATTATTTTTTGATATTATCTGTGTTACTAGTTTACTCTTTTATCAAAAAGAAGAAATACAGCATAATTTCCTCTCCATAAAAAGTTTAATCTAAGAAATAGGGGAGTGTGTATTACACAGTTATGCACCTGCTTTTAGAAAGCTGGATTTGAAGTTGTGCATTCAGAACAATAAAAAAGGTTTTCTCCATGTACTTCAACACATCCACAAACCCATAATTTAGCACACCTGTATTACACAGGAAAGATTAGATCTTTCCAATTAGCAAAGCCTTATATCCTTAATTTACAGTATTTATGAACACAATTTGGGACTTTTCAAAACAACCCCTTGGAGCTATTGAGCACAATCAGTAATTGCTTTCTAAACCTCAGACAACAGGGCCCCCTCAGCCCTACTGGCAAATTTGGGGTGACCTCTGTTCCTCCTGGCTCCCATTTGCTCTGAGTTCCTCCCTGGTGTTTACTCAGAGCTCTGCCCCTTCTCCTGCCCTGCCCTGGACAGCAGAGGGGAAAAGGCTGGTTCCCAACAGGGCTATTTTTATGGCCCAGGTTTTAGCTTGAATTATTGACTGCTAAGAGACAAAGGATGCTCATCTGCTGACACTCCTCTAATGAGAATGTGGCAGTAATCATGCAACTGAAAAAAGCATTTCTCCAAGCTGGTGCACAGGTACAGAAAAGCTGCTGCTGTTCACTGCTTTAATGTTAGCAAATACTGGATATATCAAGAAGCTGTGTGTATGGACAGGCAGAATCAGTCACAGGATCTCTCCACAGCAATACATTTTGTGTCCAGCTTGTGCCCTGACAAGGAAGGTGTTTGAAATATCTTAATGAAGTGACTGACAGGACTGAACCCTAAGTAAACTCTGTACAGTGAGTGGAACTCACAGATAATTCATATTGAAGCACTACTTTAGGAGTCCTGAACATTGTCTGCTGAAAAAAAATAATTATGCAATCACTTGATACTTAATCAAAATAATTTAACCAGATTCCACAGGCAGTTGTTTAATGACAGTGGCATGGAGTAATGATTATTCAAGTTTTTGTGAGATTTAAGTATTTGGTGCCTAACAAAAGCAAAAATGACTTTGTTCTTTAAATGAGTGTTTCTAATTGGGTTCTTCCTGATAGCTCACATGAGCACGGAGTGCTGTTGCTCCTGTGTGCTGCTGCTGCACACTGCAGTCAGGGCAGCAGGTACAGCCTGCTCAGGGCTGCCTGGCCACTGGCCAGGAAACCTCTGAGTGCTTTTAGTGCAGCCTGCTGCAGCTTTGGCTTCTCCTCCATCCAACAGTTTTTACTGCCTTCAGAATGGAAGTTTTTGTGTCTTTGTCTTACAGTGGAGCAGATGTAACAGTGCCTTTCAGTGCTAAGTTACTTTTTTAGGAATGGACACAAAAACCCCCAGATATAATTTGGAAGTCAGGGATTTCCACAGAAGAGAGTGAGCTTAGCCAGCCTAGCTGGCTGCATTTGTTTAGCCAACCTATTCTTGGCAAAACATGAATGTTTATCTGAAGTTTAGACCAAGGGTTGGTGCAGCAGTTTTTAACCCTTACAGAAATTCCAACACTTGATTCTTGTCCTGCCACTCCAAACACAAGGTCATGCCATAAAGGGCTGCTGAAATCAAAGCAGCTGCAAATTCAGGAAAAGCACTGGGAATCCCACTTAGAACTCATGTTTCATCCTGTCCTAGGTAGGATATCCTGTGCATTCCCTGGATTTAGGCTCCATGTCACAGCTAGACCTGTGGTGTATCTTCAAAAGAGCTAGTTAGCCCCATTTATGCCCCGTCCATCAGATCAAATCTATCTATGTAGGCCAAAGCAGAGAGGGCAAAGAGCTGCTAATTGGAAGAGCCATTCTGAATGAGCAAGTCACAGTCAACTTCTGTCAGAACTTTAAAGGCAGAGTAGCATGTCTTTGTTTCACAGAGGAGAGCTTGCCATCTCTTTCCAAGCACCAGTGTTGTTTCTCAGGTTCTCCCTGCATATGCAGACTAGATAAAACATCATTTTCATTCTAACTCTTACCACTAAGATTACTGTGACAAATTTCAAACTGCACTGTCAAAGCAACCTTTAAAGCTAATTTGATTACTTTCACTGAAAGAAAGTCAAGTTGCAGTAGGTGTGATTTGAGTTGCCTGAAATGAGATTTGTGCTGGAGCGAACAGACTGAAAAACTACCTTCTCCAGGCCTTTACTGAGATCAGCTCACATCTGTTATATGGGATATTTTTCTTTCCTCTTACTTCTGCTCGCCTTCAGGGCCAAACAAAGACTTGACACCCAGCCTGCAGCCAGCACAGGCCCTCTGGACAGCTTTGAATTCTACAGCTTTGCTGCTAACCAAGATCACAAATACCCTTCTGTTGCTGGCTTGTATCTGTATTTTTGTGAGGAACTTAAAATAGCTCCCTGATCAGCACAGAGACAAGGCATCACCTCTGTGCTTGTGTCACAGCTGTTCCTCCTGCTCCTCCCTGACTGCACATGCCAGAGCCACAGGAATTGTCTGAGCTCTTGCACAAGAGCCTTTTCCTGATGCACAGCACTTGAGGCCCTGAGCATGACTGTCCTTCTGCCTTCCTGGTGGGGCACAGGAGCCTGCAGAGGGCACAGCCCCAGCCAGGAGAGAGCTGCTGGAGCTGCTGCTGCTGCTGCCAGGCCTGTCCTGAGCTGCCTCGGCCTCTCCTGGCACAGCCTTTGCTGCTGGGGACACATCACAGGGGCAGAAATAACTGAGCCGCTCCCTGTGCTCCCTCTTTTAAACGAGACAATTGCTCTTTCACTCCACACAGGGAGCAGCAAAGGCTCCTTCTGAGCTCTGGCTGCTCCATGAAGTCAGGATTGCTCTTAGGTTGCTGTTCTTAAGATCAAATTCTAAGGAAAAATAAGTGAGATAACTAAAATACTGACAGATGCTTTGGGAACAAGGTAGCAGCCCAACTTTCACTGTCTAGGCTGCTTCATCTTGAGCAAGGGCTGTGCAATTTTTATGGGCTTAGAGCCACAGAGGGCATTGATTGTTCAGCTTCATCTTTCCCTTCTTCCTGCTGAGCCCCTTGTGCCATCTTTGAGACACAGACATTCAAGGGAGACAAAGGGCAATGAGTAAATGAATGTCCTTGCTTTCCTGTTGCCTTTTTTTTTTTTTCTGCATCCAAGACCATCCTACATGTAATTAATGACTGTGCAGAGCAAAGTACTCCTGGGAGCATTCAGTACATGAACAGCTCCACAGGTAATTTCTGGAGAGAAGATTTGTTTATTGGCCAGCTTCACTCTTTGACACCTGTACTTGGTGATGAGTTGTGCTTTTTTGGAAATAACTCCCTTCTCAGAGGAGCTTCATTCAGAGCCTGGTGGTGGAAGGCACTCCACCCCTTCATTCCTGTTTAAGTTTGTTGAAGTTTACCTGCAGCCAACTGATCTTTTTTTTTCCAAGGTTTGGTATTTCCAGTTCAAAGGCCCATCTTGAAAATACAAATAAAATAAAAATACACCTCATCACAAGGACGTCCATGTGTGTGGTACTTTTTTCCTCTTAGATGGACCAAAAAACACAAACCTGGTCTTTAAAGTCATGAAGAGCTTTACAAGCTAGAAAACACAGAATTGGGAAGATGCTCTTTAGGAACATATTTATTTCCAAGGGTGAAAAAAGCAATGGAATTCATGAGGCTCTCCATAGCAAAGCACGTCTCCTGTATAAATGGTAAAATTCACACTCTGGAACAATTCCCTGTAATACACAGGATTAATTACTCCTGTGTAAGAGAAGCACATCAGTGAGCAAAGTTCTTTACCAAAGAGAGAAAAAATGATGATGTTTATGAAACAATTCCAATAACAAATGAAAACACTGAAGTTTGGATTGTGATTAAATCTCTTGTAACTGTTCTTTATTTTACAGATATGGCCTCTGAATGACTTTGGATTTCTACGTGCAAGCCCCAACGGCCACAGATTTCTTGATGATTAAAAGACTTATGTACTATTGACTGTTTTCATAGTATTTTCTACTAAAATGAATGGAAACTATTTTTGCTTAGAATAAACCCAAATATTACTTGACAAAGATATCTTTTTCTGAGATTACACCTAACTTCAGAGTGGGAATGATACACTTGTGTCATCAACCAAAATGATGTGCCTGCCATCAGCAGGTGGTGCCAGGGCTGGCACTGAACACAGCACCAGTGGGGCTCCAGACCTGCAGGTGGGGTTTCCTCTGGCTGCCCAGTGGGGTCAGAGCTCAGCTTCCTCCTTAGCTGTCCTCTCAGGAATGATGACTCCGTTTGTTCTGACACGGAGAGCCTCAGCCCAGCTCCTGCTCCTGCTCCAGGTGGTGCCACTGTCACGGGGCAGGCACAGCCACTGCTTCCAGCTGCCAGCCTCTGCCTCCTCCTCCTCCTCCTCCTCCTAGGCCCCAGCCCTTGAGAGGACTTCATGAACTTAAATATTTAGCTTACAAATGGAAAATGTTCCTGTTTCCCACTGCTGAACTTTGCTCTTCATTACCTTCAAAGCATTCTCACGTCTGCGCCTCCTGATTGAATTTTGTCATCTGAGCTGTTGCAAGGATTTAACCTAAGAAGAAGGGCCCAAGAGCTGCTGCAGACTGAAATTGGAAGAAGCTGCTCTGTTGTTTGCTGGGAAAGAGACCTTTAGATCAGGAGATGCATTCCAGTTGTACAAACTGCTGTTCTGGGCTGGAGGTGTTGAGCAATGAGCTCTTCAGCTGCAGTAGGAGAATCCCAGCTGTGTGAGCAAAGGGGAACTTGTCATTTTTAACCCTGAATGAACTCATTCTTGTAGTGCCCCCCTTTTCTTTAACATACATTTCCTTAGCAGATTCTGTCACGTGTTTGTCCAGTCTTTTGAACAGTTTGTAACACTCAGTGTGCTTCACTGAAACAATCATTGCAGGATCTCGATAACAAGTGAACATGTGTCACAACAAACCAAAGATACGTCTTTGGTTTCACTCTTGGAGACACTGTAATTCCCCCCACATCGACAGGACAGAGTGTAGAGTTGTTCATCTGCCAAAAAAGAAAAGAAAAACACCTTTAGTGCTGGAGAAGAATCAAGAATTTATTTAGAATTTTCTTCACAAAGCTGCTCTTAGTAACAAACTGCTGGGTTGTAAGTATCAGTATCTGTGCTACCATTTGTAGCTCAAAAAATAATCTCAAACTGTTTCAGTGATTGAGGTATTCTTACACTGAACAACCAGGGCCAATGGAGTCTCTTCAAAAAAAAAAAAAACCTAACAACCTAAACAAAATCTCCAGTAATTACAAGGTGCACAATCTGATGATACTAAAAGAAAAATCATACAGATTGAGGATGCTTCCAAAACAGGCTGCTAACCTAGGCACCAAAACAAAAAAAAAGGAAAGTAGGATTTTTCCCCTCACAACTTAAAAAAAAAAGTTTAAAAATAAAAATAAATATCAGCCATTTATTCCAAAAGCAATTTAACAAGAAAAGCCAGGGCAATAGACAGGAGGGAAGGAACAGTGGCAGGTGAAAAAAGAAACAGAGGCATTCTACCATCACAGGAAGGGCAAGAAGATGCACAAGAGCTATGGGAAAAATCTGTGTACTCTCAATGATACCAGAGGAGAGCTGGGTGAAAAGTGGTACTGCAAGTGAGGGTGGGGAGAAATGCAGATGAAATGGGAAACAAATGTAACAGAAAAGTTCTAATCCAGGTAATCTCAGAGAGCAAAACAGCTTTGTCCCAGGAAATACAGCAAAAACAGCACTTAAAGTAAGGCAACAATGGTGTAAGATGCAGAAAAAAAGGAGAAAACATTAAGAGGGACAAAGAAAAGCATTGGGAACCAGCAGCAAGGCACTCACACCTTCATTCCAGGACATGTCCTCAAGATAAATCTGTTCGTGAAGTGGCCATTCTTTTGTCAGGTTATCTTCTGTAAAGCAAACATGACAGATGCTCAGTCTTTTCTGAGAAATTAATGGGTTTATTATATACCTAGCAGTCAGCCTGGTCCCTACCAGAGTCCTGCCTGGACCACTGTGTCAGTTCAAACTGGAGTTCTCTAAAATTTTAGGTTTCCATAGATCTGCATAAGCTGGAACATGTTCTCTTGTAGCCAGGAGAAATAAATGGTGACAACAAATTACTGAATTAAGACCCTGAAACCAGCACTTGTGTGAAATTAGGGGCAAAATTCTGTTTTGATGTAGGTGCCTTTCAAAAGCTGGCTGTAACTCCAACTCCACGAGCTGAAATGGTGAAAGTGAACCTGGACCTTTCACAGATTTGTGGGACCTCTCAAGATCACCCATCCAAGCCTCCTGCACCCCCAGGGCAGCTGGAACAAGCTGACCAGGATGGGCAGATTTTAAATATCTCTACAAATGGAGACGTCTCAGTGTCTCTCAGGCAACCTCATTCCTGGAGAAGGAAGAAGGAGAAGTCAAATAAAAACCTTCCAATAAGCACCAAGGGCTTGTTGTGTGTGAGAACACCACTGAGATTCCTGCAAGGAAATAAATCCTGCAGAAGAAATAACTCCTGTAAAAAACACTTGTAGGGGAAGAGCAGTCCAAGTGCTCTTTTATGAGGAAGAGTCTCTGAGCACAGAAAGAAAGTCAAGTTCTGCCTGTACCTGAGAGATCTGTTGCCATTTGATCCCCCAGTGAGTCCAGCATGAAATGAAAAGTGTACAACATCTACAGGTAACAAAAAACTGAGTTATAAAACTTCCAGAGCTTCCTATTTGGGATTAATGAAGCAGGATTTATCTCAAAACTTTTATAGGATTGGTGATGGAGGTCTGGGTCATGCCTCACTGCTAGAAAGTACAAAAAGGGCAGATGGGCCACCTGAAGATGCAATGCAAATTAATGAGCTTACCATACTTCAAGTAAAGTAGCTGTGAATCATAGAACCACAGCATCATTTATGCTGGAAAACATCTTTGAGTCCAACCATTAAAGTAATGAAGAAGCAGCTGAGGAAAAGTCTGCTCTCTCTTCTGTTCCAAACATGGTATAATACAAAGCCCAGGGAGCAGAATTTCAACAAAGCTTTTTTAATTCATCTCTGCAATTGTAATTTTGAAAATAAAAAAAAAATCAATGGGCAAAAATAATCCTCACAGTTCCTAGGCTGAACAGAAATTGTTATTCATTGTTATTCTCCATCTGATGCTCAGATCTGAAGGATCAGGCACAGCATCTCCAGCAGAGCAAGGCAGGGATTGTCCTGCTCTGCTCTGAGCCGGGGTGGCCTCACCTCGAGTGCTGGGGCAGTTTTGGGTCACAACATAAAAAAGAGATGAGGCCATTAGAGAACATCCCAAGGAGGCCTTGAGGACGGGGAAGGGCCCTGAGGGGGCAGAGTGTGAGGAGCTGCTGAGGGCACTGGGTCTGCTCAGCCTGGAGGAGACTGAGGCCAGAGCTCATGGTGGCCTTCAGCATCCTCACCAGGGGCAGGGCAGGGTCAGGCACTGAACTCTGTGGGACAGGGACAGCACCCAGGGATGGCTGGAGCTGGGGCGGGGGCAGGCACTGAACTCTGCTCTGTGGGACAGGGACAGCACCCAGGGATGGCTGGAGCTGGGGCAGGGCAGGGGCAGGCACTGATCTCTGTGGGACAGGGACAGCACCCAGGGATGGCTGGGGCAGGGCAGGGCAGGGGCAGGCACTGATCTCTGTGGGACAGGGACAGCACCCAGGGATGGCTGGAGCTGGGGCAGGGCAGGGTCAGGCACTGATCTCTGTGGGACAGGGACAGCACCCAGGGATGGCTGGAGCTGGGGCAGGGCAGGTTCAGGCACTGATCCCTGTGGGACAGGGACAGCACCCAGGGATGGCTGGAGCTGGGGCAGGGGCAGGCACTGAACTCTGCTCTGTGGGACAGGGACAGCACCCAGGGATGGCTGGGGCAGGGGCAGGGCAGGGGCAGGCACTGATCTCTGTGGGACAGGGACAGCACCCAGGGATGGCTGGAGCTGGGGCAGGGGCAGGCACTGATCTCTGCTCTGTGGGACAGGGGCAGCACTCAGGGAATGGCCTGGAAGCAGGGCAGGTTCAGGTTGGATATCAGGAACAGGTTCTTCCCCCAGAGGGTGTTTGGGCACTGGCACAGCTCCCCAGGGCAGAGCTCACAGCACCAGCCTGGCAGAGCTCTGGAAAGGTTTGGACAATGCTCTCAGGCACAGGGTGTGATTCCTGGGGTGTGCACAGCCTTCACTGATCCCCCTAAGCCCCTTCCAACTCAGCATATTCTATGACTGTGATTCTATGAAGTCTGAAATCTGGTTATCTCAAAAAAACCAAAATTTGCTATTAGCACTCTTGACTTCCCACATGATCCAGTACCAGCTCTTGTCAGGCAGCTTTGCACACTGCATTTATTTGCCTGGCTGGTTCAAGCAGGAGGAACATTTTCCAGAGATGAACAAAGCTTTTTTATTTTCTACCTCTCCTACTAAAGCCATTACCCAGCCTAATACACCTTGAGACAGCAGAAACAGAGGAAGCCACTTAAAAACTGAAGCACAGCCCAGTCTGAGTTTGCAAGCAGAACATCCAACCCAATATCTCTCAGATTTTTGTGCCCTTCTTTATTTCATCTGTATCACTGTTATTACAACCATGGCTCCTTGCTTGTCTGAAACAAACTGGTGTCCCATTTTCCCTCCCAGCCCCAAAGAGAGAGGGAATGTCCCACTGAGTGCTGAGTTCTGTGATGTCTGCTCAGGCTGTAAAATTCTGTGTACTGAGTTTTCTTCAGAGCTGTCACTTTTGAAACCCACCCTGAGCATCCAGGGGGAAATGTGAGCAGCAGAACTTGGGAAACAAATTTTAATTCCCAGCAGCACAGCCTGCCTGGCTTTGCCATCTATTGGATTTGTCTGACAACAAGAGGTGAAAGGATTCTGCAGCTCCATTGTCTCAACTGCAGGATCTAAGAAAACACTGGCAGGCTCATCAGAGAGGTTTATGAGCCTGCAATTCAAAGAGATTAAAAGGAAAAATCTACTGAGATTCTTTCAGGCTACAGAACAACATTAAATAACTATTAGCAGCTTGGTTCAGTAAAGCTTTACTAGAGCCCTTGCTGGGTCATTCAGAAATTGTAAAAGAGGAAAGGTATTTAAGTTTCACTTGGAGATACAATAAATATTTCTTGGGCTATTTAAGACTGAGTTTTAGGGAAAAGGGTTGCAAGCAGTAAATGGAAATTCAACCCTTTTAACAGTTTATGGTTATAGTAAAAATAGTCATAATACTTGAAAGATTTTTCTAGCTCTTTATCAGGCATACATACTTCGGATTGACTTTTTTTTTCAAACCAAACACAATTAAACTTTAAGATATGTACTGTCAGTCAAATACTGCTCACAGTATCTACTCTGCATAAAAATCACCACATACTCACTGGATGCTTTCACAAGTTAATTTTTTTAAACAGGCTTTTCAGTTTTAAAACAATTACTTAAATTTGAGTCTTTTCAGACTCTTCTGACTTTCCTGAGTCTTTTCTTAGCTGCTGTCTCAATTTAAAACAATCACACCTACTTTAATTTCAAATTTTAACAAAGTCACGTTGAGAATTTTCATAACAAAGAGATGCAGAAATACCAAAACAATCCTGCTGCACTTGTTGCAGATGAGATTTAACTCCAGAGAGTTCAAAGGCTTGTGCTCCAGCTGAGGGGCAGCAGCCACAAATCCGTGGCTGGAGAAGGAACATCCACTTCTGTCACACACAGAGCATAACCTGGCACTCTGCAGATCCCTGCTATTGTCAGCAAAGCCTGCTTTAATCACCAGGTGTTACAAAATGAGCTGCTTTACACTAAGTACAACCTTTTGTGCTGTTTTTTGCCCAGAGCAGCTCGAGAATCTCTGCCCTTGGAGACAGTAAAGCCAGGCTGAGCAGGGAGATTGATCTGCACAGGGTGGCCCGGGAAGGTTCTTCCAGCCCCTGTGATTCTCTGGCTCTGTTGAGAAGTTTTCCTTCTTTCCAGCTGTGTCACAAAAGCATGAACTTATGGGGTTCAGGGGATTTCTAATGTGAAAAATGTGAAATGGGTTTTATCCACACAAAAAACTTTTGGTAATTATCAGAGCCAAGCCTGATTTTAACTGCATATTTGTCTTTTTTAAGTGGGATATCAAACAAAGAATGGAAAAATCTAAGAAGAAAATCTATTGACAAAAAAAACCCAAGTCCATTCTTCATAGGTAAATTCTTATGCAGGTTTTTTTTTCTTCCAGCCCCCAAATTTTTCATAGGGACTGTAAGCAAAAGATTCACCATCATAAAAAGGTATTCTTATATGGCAAAACAATGAATGGGAAAAAATTTCAGAAAACATACAAAAAGGCAGTTCTCATAGGATTTCCAGATCAGAAAAAGTTGGGTAAGTATTTGAGTCTACCTCTGAACAGTTTGAGGTTTGTCACTTCCCCTTTAATTCCATGGCCTGAAGGCACCAAAAAATTAGGAGATTACTGAGAAGCCTTCAGAGAAAAGCAGTATTAAGCTCTAAAAGCACATTTCACTTGTTATTCTCAACAATTCCAACAAAAAAAAAATTTAAACCATAGAGCCCCACAGAATTTCATCTCCTTGGAACTTCTCTGGCTACTGAACTTCTGAGCCAAGTAGTTCAGATTGAGTTAGTGTAACACAAGAAGGTACAAACAAACAAACAAACAAATGCACACAGCCATCCTTCAGATCCTGCTCCCTGGCCTTCCTCTGCACCTTAGCTTGCTCTATTCTCTCTCTCATCACTATTCCCCTTGGCTGCTGCCTCAATCCCTTTGTTTCTGCCAGCCTTTATGGCAGTGTCCATGAATTTGTCTGGAATTGTGGCTGCAGAAGGAGCTTGACAGGCATTCAAAGAAGGAGAATTTACCTCCCCATCATTTTGCTGCCAGGGAACATGCTGGAAAGAATGCAGCAGCGCTGCACATGTGTGTGAGGTGTGGCCCTGGGAATGGCACCCTCTGTGCTAAAACAGAATGTCCCATCACCCAACACCTGCCTCAACAGAGCTACAGCCTGAGTCCTTCATTTACCAAGTCTTTCCTACACAATCTTGAGATGGCTTTTCAAAGAACTCATCTGGATGCAAAAGAATCGCAGAAAATATAGATAATCTTCAAATTACAGTCAAAACTGATTTATAGATTAAGGACATATTTGTATGTCCTTAATCTATAAATCAGTTTTGACTGTAATTTGTAATTTTAAGGACATATTAGTATGTCCTTAAATCCCAAGGGAAAACAAGATCCTGATGTAGCTTTCTACTCCAGGGGATGAAGCTGACCCAGGCAAAATGGAACTCCGTGGTCTGAATTTAAGCTTTAGGTAAAACTCACCAGATACTGAAAGATTCCCAACATTATCTCTAGTATTTCCTTTTTCCTTTGCCCATACAATTTGTGAATAGAGAAGGCACAACCAACATTACAATGGTAAGAGTACAACAGCATGAGAGTGCTGAGCAGCAGAAATTCCTGTTCTGACATCACCTTCAGGCATTTAAAAAATAACTTTGAGATGAGAAAATTATTTAAGTCTGATCTCAATTCTGTTTACATTGCAAATAGAACAAGATCCAATTTTTTTCCATAAAATACTTATTCCACAACTCTGTTTTCACCCCTCCCCCTCTCTGAAGTCTGAAATACAAGGTTATTGTGGTGGTTTTGTACGGGAGGCATTCACAGAAGTGATGAGCCACGAGAAGTGTCCTAGAAGTTTTGTTCTGATTGTAATTACTTTTTCTTTTGGTTACTGTTAATAAATTTTTCTTTGTACCCTTGTAAAGTTTTAAACGTACCTTATGTTTCTCCTAATCCTATATCAAGGAAATGAGTTGGTGAATACCCTAGTGATTAACCAACACTAAACCCACCCCACTCATTAGCACACTACCAGAGAAATCTCAGATTAACCAACCAAACCCACTACAGCCCTTTAAGTGCAGAATTCCCCCTGTGCACCTCCAGCACCCTCTGTACCCTGCAGTGATGCCACGGTGCCTTTGTGTCTCTGAGCTGTGTGGGGAGTTAAAAATCAGCACGAGGGCCAGGGGCTGATGGTGTGCCAGGGCACAAAGCAGGAATTCAATAACAAGCTGCACAGACAGTGGCCTTTTATCAGCACATTCCGCAGTGGTGGTGGCTCCACGTCAATGCTGGCCCCAGCGTGTCACTGCAGAGTGCCACCGAGTGTTTTCCCCACGGGCAAGCCACTATTATTGACTCCCCCCATTAACATGGAGGGTGGATATACATTTATTGAAGGTTCTAATGGAAGGCTGAGGGACTCCTATCCCGAGGCCAGAGCAGAAAGACAGCCTATCACTTCATGTAATGGTAGCCCATGTGTGACAGACCTGACCTACATTTCCCCCCTTTCTTTCTCACAACAGCCTGTCACTGTTTTAAGAAGCTATTTTCTGAGAGCTATAAAAAGGAATGCGTGCTAGAGCTGCCTGGTTAACATGTTATATTGAAATATTATTTACAAACCTGCTTTAGAAAGGCTACTTTAGACTGTGGATGAATTATGAACGATACCTAACACCCACAACGTGTCCTAATGGTTCTGGTTATAAATTCACACACAAAGAACACTAGGTGTGGATGGATTAATACTTACATCTAAAACACTGCAACAAAACGGAGCATAAAACTTAAAATTAAGAATAATTAATGAAGCTACCTTTCTAAAATAAAAAGGGCTAAGGTCTGCAATCAGTATAAATCCCATAATAATTCAAACTATCAGGAAGAATGCCCCCTAACGTTTTGTTGGAAATCATTCTGTGTTTTCAGCAGCTGATGTATGTGTAGCTCAAGCTATAAATAATGGATCCACGCCTGAAAGTAGGACAGGAGTGAAAGCAGCATTCCGTTCAGCACTGAACAGCATTTTCAAACACCAGCTCACCACCACTCCCAGCCCCTGGCTTAAAGAAAGAGCTGCTGCCACTCCAGCCCTCCTTGGCAGGAACCTACCACGCCGCTGCAGGTCATACTCCTGCTTGGTCTCCTCGTTGCCCAGAACTTTCCAGGCCTGGTGGATCTCCAGGAACCGCTGCCCGCGCTCCTCCGCCGCGCCCGCCGCCTGCTTGTCGGGGTGGTGCTGCCAACCAAAAACAACAGGACAAAAAGGTTTGGGGGGCTGGGGCTGAGCAGGCTGGGAGAGGAGCCACCCTTCATGCACCTCACACTCAGCCAGGAGGACACAGGAGAGGAGAAGGGCTAAGCTGAGAGCCGAAGGAAGGGAGTGACGGCGCTGGGCACAAGAGGAACCTGCCAGTTTGATTATCCCACTGGAAGGGCAGCAGAGCCACCAGTGGCACGAGTGTCACCGTGAGCACTGATGGCATTTTCTGCATAATTTGCTGATGGAATCACTGCCCTTATGGACAATTTACCTAGAGAAACAGAAATAGGTGCACACAGGGGACCACGACACAGGGACAAGAGGAGGTGCTGGCAGCTCTTGTGACACTGTGCAGAGCTAGACATATTTAAACACAAACACATAATTTTAAAAAAATATTTAAACATAAGCATCAATCACTGGCCTTATGGACAATTTACCTAGAGAGTGACTAGCACAAACAGAAATAGGGACCACAACACAGGGACAAGAGGAGGTGCTGGCAGCTCTCATGACACTCCGCAGAGCTAGACGTATTTAAACACAAACGTAAACACAGATGTATAATAAAAAAAAAATTAAAAAATATTTAAACATAAAGACAGATTTAAACACAAGCACCAATCACTGGCCTTATGGACAATTTACCTAGAAAACAGAAATAGGTGCACACAGGAGACCACGACACAGGGACAAGAGGAGGTGCTGGCAGCTCTCTTCACACTCCACAGAGCTAAACATATTTAAACACAAACAGATTTATAATTAAAAAAAAATTTAAAAATATTTAAACATAAGCACCCATCACTGGCCTTACGGACAATTTACCTAGCAAACAGAAACAGGTACACTAGGGGGACCATGACACAGGGACAAGAGGAGGCGCTGGCAGCTCTCTTGACACTCCGCAGAGCTAAACGTATTTAAATGCAAACAGATTTATAATTAAAAAAAAATTTAAAAAATATTTAAACGTAAGCACCAATCAGTGGCCTTATAGACAATTTACCTAGAGAGTGACTAGCACAAACAGAAATAGGTGCACACAGGGGACCATGACACAGGGACAAGAGGAGATGCTGGAGGTGCTGGCAGCTCTTGTAACACTCCACAGAGCTAAACATATTTAAACACAAACACAGATTTAAAATAAAAAATAAATTAAAAATATTTAAACATAAAGACAGATTTAAACATAAGAACCAATGTTTAGTTGAAGCTATCACATATCAATTGAATGCTGCATTACACGTGCCCAGCTTTTTTTATGATTTAAACGGTAAATAAAATATACATGATCAAATATAATTTATACTACATGTAATTCTACTTTTGAAAATATGCCTGAACATCTTTCATTTCTTCCAGTTCAGTGAATCAACAGCCCTTCCAAATACTTAAAATCATGGATCACTGGCTACAAAATTGTGTCATTTTCGTTAAGAAATGATTATTCAAGGACATGGTTATTCAAGAAATCCCACGTTAAACAGGCAATAGTAATTAAAATGGTAACACGTTTTCTTTCTCATTTGTGCAGAGCAGAGCATTCTGACTTGAGTGGTTCCAATGCCTGCTGAAAAGGAACCCTCAAAACTCCATCTTCCTGTAGCTTTAATTCATCTCCAGTAATCTCTTTTTCTGCTATTCTAAATTGCTCAGAAGATGTGATGGAGCAACAGGGAACAGCATTTAAGTTGAGAAAGTTCCAGTATAATCAATATAATAAATATAATATATAATATAAAAATACATATAATATATATATTATATAATATATATAATATATTATATATATATATAATATAATATAAGTTCCAACCTATTCAGGCTTATCAGCTGATAACTGTGTCATAGACCAAGTTTTCCCTTATTCTGGAGCTTTAAGTGCCCTTTATACCAACATCAGCAGGGGCACTGAAATGTGAAGCAGATTTTAAGATGTACAATACCTGCTCTGTAAGTGATCAAGCACATTTCTGATTAAATGAATCTGAGTTTATAATTAATTTTGGAAAGGAAAGAATGCTAGTAACACGTGTAGCTGACAAAATCCCAAATGTAAAGGAGCACTTTTCCTGGAGTCTGTTTGCTCACTGATGGATCTGTCATTGGCACTGATGGGTGTTATCAGTACATAAATCAGTGATCAGTAATGATCAGTTATCTGTACATAAATCCCCTGTACAACAACAGCAGGGATGGCTGGGCAAAATGCTTCCACCTCAGGTTTTTTCACAGGTGCTTTTGCACACACACAGGTGGACGTCCCTCCAACCTCACATGTGTACTAAATCCTGGTTTTGTTCCACTTGAAGTCCCCTGTGCATTCAAGCCTGAAGACTACCTTATAAAAATAGAGCTGAAGAACACTTGTGATCCATGAAGATTCCTCCCTTTTCTATCTCTTCAACTGAAGATGACAAAATTCTGAGGTGCAAACAAAACCAAAAAATCTTGGTCACTGTGTGAAGTCATTGTATTCTATATAGATAACTTCTAGGTATTTGGATTGGCCACAAAGTCCACACCTTCTCAGATCAGTTTCTTAGAAATACACAGAAAAATTACTGACTGACTGCCCAAAGCAGAGTCAAGCACACTGGCTTCTCTCCTGCCAACCATGTTGGGAAAACACTCCCACCAAACTGGCCACACGTTCCCTTTGCTGCACCAAAACCTTGTCTGACTGAGAAATGATTCTGAACTATACAGGAAGCCACACACCACAAAAGTACTGTGGAAAGAAAATAATTGATGCAGAAAATTAATTATTCTTCCGATTTAACACATAGCCCTTAACTCCTTTCCTACAGATTTGGGAAATGTAGTTTCTGCAGCATGTGCAATTTTTATGTTAGAAAGACTACAATTTCATCAACTCCATTGTAGGGCATCTACTCATTAAAATATGCACCTACATCTATCTATTTCTATCTATTTCTCTCCATTTTGGTCTCCATGCCTTCTGAACCTATTTGCTCCTTCCTCTCTTGGCCTTTCTCACCTAATGCCTTTAGCAAACTACATCTACACTAAGAAAAATCCTCAAACATCAGCTCTTTTATTCTAATACTCCTCTTATTCTTTTCTTCTATTCCAGTGACCCCATTTCATCTGGATTTATGTACTTACTGTTATGCTCTTACTGACTTATTTTTCCACTCTCTAGCTTGCTAATCAAAATCCAGGAATTTGTCTGCAGCAAAAATCCACTCTTGATTCAACTGCTCTGCTCTTCCTTCTCCAAGAGAGCACACAAAATGTCCTCTCTCCAGTTGTTTTAGACTCTGTTCAGCCACTCGGACACAGAGGAGACTTTACAAAAGTACTCAAGTTCAGAGGGAGCACTCTGATGTCAACACCGCACAGAATTCACTGGGTTGGAAGAGACCTTCAAGATCATGGAGCCCAACCCAGCCCCAACACCTCAACCAAGCCCTGGCACCCAGTGCCACATCCAGGCTTTGTCAAACACACCCAGGGATGGTGACTCCACACCTCCCTGGGCAGCCATTCCAGAACTTTATCACCCCTTCTGTAAAAAGATTTTCCCTTCAGACACAAATCATACTCTTTTTTGGGACCTTCCCTCGCTCTTGGTTACCAGATTCTTGTGTGATATGATGGATTTTGGTGATCTCCTCTTCCCTATTCATTGTCAGGATTATGCATGGGAGATATTTTTATCCATGGAATGTAGTGAGAAATATGATTTCCATCCAGCTATGAATTACCTTTAAAAAAAAAAAACAACCAATTTTCACAACCTACACTACAACACCTTCTGGAATGTGTAAAAAGAAGCATAATTATATTAAATAAGCACTGATGAAAGACACACATTGACAGCCACAGTGAGGATCAGCTGAATCCAGCTCAGTGGGAGCTTTACAGGCCTGAGTTTTACACTGGATTTGTAATGATTTGTAATCTCCTCCTAAACTGTGGAATACACAACTTAATGTGACCACTTAATGTGGTCAAATTTTTACTCAGCTGCTTTTCCACACACCAGATTTAAAAAGCTGGTTATTTAGAAAAGGTTTAAAAAGTGCTATCCCTTCTCATTTAGTAATTAATTAATACACTACTGTGGCTATTTTGCCTTGTGTATAAAGGGTATTCACTCCAAAAACAAAAGATGCACCACATCCCTAATTCTGTACATCAAACCAGGAGCCTTCATTTTAGGAAAGTCACTACTGCTTCCAAATTTTAAATCACTTTTTTTTTAAGTAAAAAATAAATTGCTGCAGTGTATTTTCACAGATAACTATAAAAAACTCCTCCCTGCTGAAATGACATAACTTTTTAAGTAAGCCACTTAAAATGTAGAGTTGCTTTTTCTGTCTGAGGAAACTGAAGAGAAATCAGTTCTAATTTTTTTTTTTTCCAAGATCAAATTAAGGAGTACTCTCTACCTTCTACAGCTTTGTCTTTCCTACTTTCCAATATTTTCTGCAAAGTTGTCAAGCTTTTGCAGGAATCTTCAGCAGAAAGCAGAAAAGTAATATAAAAAGGATGAATCAAATGCAGCTGCATTAAATTCTTGACCTTCTCTTCTGAGAGGATTATTTTGGAGAAATATTTTCAGATTTTAAAATTTTTACTATACACCATTTAGGGGTTTTTTTTCCCCACAGTGGAAACCATTTTTAAGGTTCTAAAATTCAAAAGTAATGACAGGCATAGAACAATGATGAAACCACCAGAGCTCAAAAATTCAACTTAAATTATTCTGGACTTACTATTATGAGTCATAAAGTAACCATTAAGTAGTGAGGAAAACCAACACTTAGAGTAGATTTCTAAACAACCTGATTTATTAAAGATTTTAAACTCTGAAATCATCTACAGTCTCATGGAATCACCTTACTAAATTGAACTGGCAAGTTTAGACAGGTTTGGAATTCCTGCTTTATTTCCATAGGGGATGTGTGCCTATATTTGAATAAGGGATATATTTGAAGCTGGAGATGTGCCCTGATCAAGTAGGAGGATTTTACCAGAGGATTACTTAGATACACCAAGTATTTCTACCTTTGAAAGAACTACATCTAGTGACTAAACCTGACCTTTAAGCAAGAGCAAATGATAGAATATTAACATCTCAAATTAACTCAGTAGCTCAGCATCCTTAACCCTTTCTCCATGTTAGGCATAGATTATTTTTATAGCTAGACATTATTTTATCCATGCAATGCAATGAGAAATATCATTTCCATCCAACTATGACTTACCTTAAAAAAAAAAAACAATTTTCACAACCTACACTACATCACCTCCTGGAATGTGTAAAAAAGATGTGTATTTATATCAAAAAATAAGCAGTGATGAAAGACACTCAGCAATGGTCAGGGAAGAGAAATTCAATCCAAACTCGACAAAGAGAACACTCTTCCTATGCGGTGCAGGCACATTTTTGATGAATGAAAGAACTGAATTAAAACTGCAAAGAGAAGAGATGCAAGCCACACAAAACTGGTAGACTGAAATGGCAGAGGTGGAGGTGGCCCTGGATAAACACAGCATGAGAGCAGGACACAGCAGTGACAGCCCTGTCCTGGCACAGGGAGCTGGACACTGCTGCTCAGAACAGAAAATAGGGATGGGGAAAACATTGGAAGCAGCTGGATGAAGAGAGAAACCCAAGCCATTATTTCCCAGCCACATGGCTGGGACTCCAAGAGGATGAAACTTTGACTCCTCATGGGAACTGCACAGATTAACACCAAGCAGTTTTGAATCCCATTATCAGCATTAGGGGGTTCAATCTATTTGTTCTTTTATCAAAGCTCAATATCCAACAGGCAATACATTCAAATTTCAGAATCAGAACTTCTGCCCTTCAGAGTATTAAGTCCAAACTGTTATTTTATTTATAGCACATTATGGCATAAAAAAAATTAAAATGGGCTTAAGCAAGCCTCATGCAAACAGCCTTGCTCTGTACAAAATTAAACAATCATGCTGCACTTAGACAAAATGAACAAATCAGTACCAGTGTGTCCCTTGCAATACAATGAAGTTCATCCTTTTATCAAAGAGACAAGATAAAAATGCAGAAATTAACGTGAACATAAAAATCCCAAAATTGGGAGTTATTGGAAATTGGGAGCTGTTTAAAAACATTTGTCCTGCTTTATTCTACATGTACACATTATCAGCTGTAATTGTCATTATCCACAGGTTAAGCAAATGAAGTCAGGACAAAACCTGTCAAGTGTTCTCATCTGACACATCCATAGGTCGATGTGAATCTGTCTGCACGTCACAGAGCCCATCATAACACTTCACATCACATTACAAAGAAGCTGCAAGACAGCCAACATTAAGCAGGAAAATATTAACTGGCTATTTCCTATTTAACTTCTGACTGAGGCTGGATTCTTGTTACATTTCCCTGCTTTAGAAAAAAAACCAAAACAAACCACCTCAGTAAATTTAATGCCAGCCTGTTCTTAGGAGGAAACTCCTTTGCCCCTGCTTACAATCTATGTAGTAAATACCACTTTTTACTGAGACTTGCCAATAAATCTCACCCCCTGACACAGTGTCTGTTCATACTCAGTTTTTTGGCTGCTCTGCCACAAATGCCAACAAAGGGACCAATTAATGAAAACTTTCTTGATACATTCCCAGTGGATGAATGTCTGCCTTGCAGAAGGTACCTTGACAACATCCATCTCACACAGGCCAAATGGTTGCTCTGTGGTAGCAATTAAGACACCACCAGCCTTGGCTAGATTTAAACCAACAACCAAATCTGTGTAGGCCTGAACAAATGCTCATAGAAATCTGGAGAAATTAACTGCTAAACAAGGGCTGGATTGGGTCATATAATTGCATCCATTTCTCTGGTTATTTACAGACTGTGAGGACACATTTTAGTAAGAAAGCAATTACAGTTCCTAAAACAAAATCTCTCAATCTGGCCACAATATGTAAGCTACATCTATAAATATCTAAGAAATCAACAATTATTTAAAATTATTTCAAAAATCAAAATATTATGGTAGGCTGACATTTCCTTTGTACTCATTGGTTTTCTCTCTCTCAACAAAAAGACTCTGTTCAGTCTTCATCTTCCCATAGCTCTGGCATCAAATTTGGACAATTAAGCCTAGTGCAGCATTCCTCCTCTTTCTAAAATTACATTTGGAGATAGAGTTTTGTTGCTTTGATCCAGAAATGCTCATCAGACGGACTCTTGCTGCAGACTGTGAGCAGGAGAGATTAGTGTGAGAGCTGCTGGGAAAACCCTGCCTCCACTGCAAAGTTCAGCCTGACTTTGGGGTTTTTTTTAATGCAGGGTATCCACCCTGAATTCTCTGTCCTCAGACAGTTTAAACGTGGCTGATCCAGGCCCCCAGCCCTCAAGAACAAGTAATTCTGCTTCTATTGGCCTCAGGGCTCAATAAATTAATGTTTAAAGCTATCCAAGATATTAAACGTCTGCATCTGAAACACTATCAGCTAAGTTTAGCACGGTGTAGGAGAGTGGGCTCCCCTCAACACCCCAAATAAATCCTGCCAAAACTGCACATTCCCAGTGCTGAACTGCCATTACAGGGCTTGCAGGGATATTTTCAAATTATGCAACATGTCTTGAAAATTCCAGATCAGCTGATAAAGCACCAACATGTAAAGCTGAGCAGTCTCCCTGCTGGACACAGCACAGAGAAGGAACCGTATAATGCAATTACAACACTCTGAGAGCTCTGTAATTACATTCCAAGTCAACACTTTGGCTAATTTTACCTCCATCATCACCTTGAACACTTTCAGCCACAAATCCCCATCAGCCTGTACCAGAATTAACCCCAGATCTGGTATTATATATTATATATATTTAATATAGATATAATATATAATATATATTACATATATTATATGTGTATATATATATATAAAATCTACTATGCACATTATACATATAATATGTAATAATTAATATATAATATTATACATATAATACATAATATATAGTATATAATAAACAATATATAATATAAAACAGATTTTATATTATTTTATACATATAATTATATGTATATAATTTATATATTATATATAAATTATATATAAAATGTAGATATTCTATATGATATATATTTTATATATAATATAATTATAAATAATATGTATTATATATAAATATATATAATATGTATATTTATATATATTCTATTTTATAGATAATATATTATATAGTTATATATTAAATTTTTTTATTATATTATATTATATATCATATATTAAATTTGTATATATAATATATACAATTATATATTATATAATATATTATATAATTATCTATATTAGATATACAATTTAATATATATTTAAAAATATATATTTTTTAATATATATTATATATTTTCCATGCCAGTGTCAGCCCTAGGTGAGCACCCAAGCCTCCAAATGAGCATTTGCTCTGGTTGAGGGCAGACTGGCTGCTGTGCTCTAGGGCCCAACTGTTTTTCTTGCACAATCCATTCTGGGATGGGTTTTAAATCAGAACACAGGCCAAATGATCAGTTAGTTCCTTTATTAAACTGGAATTTGAATTTTTGGCTAATAAAATTTAAGAAAAGCACGCTTTAGCCACCTGTGACAATCAGGGGAAAAATTGCCAAACGTGCACTTGGCCCCCACCCTGTGGCACTCACTGAAAGGTCTCAGCAAGAACCCATTTTCCAGCTGAACTTGTAAAATTGGGGCAGGGTAAAAATATACACTGTTCTACACACACAAAAAAGAGAGGTTATTCACTCAATAAAAGTATTCTGAAACAGGAAGATGTTTATCTCAGTAAAACAAAGAAGTTTAAACTGCAGGAGAAAATGAGGTAGTTTTGAAAAGACCTTTAACCATTAAACTTCTGTAATTGCAGGAGGAACTTCTGAATGAAGAATGTGAATTAATAGCAATGCATTTATACAAACAAATGGGGACACCCCACTAATTACCAATAACTAAATAATTCTGGCATCCCACCTTCCTAGACTCAAAGTGCTTTTCAACTCCCAAGTTTCACCTGAAAAACTCTGGAGCCCTGCTCTGTAATCCAAAACCAGCACTGTGGTGCTCTTCACTTAGAATTTTTTGCCATTTGATCACAGGAGCCATCAGGAAATCTCACTGTTTCCCTCTTACTACACAGTTTAATTAAAAAGAAAAAAAGAACATCTATTTACAGGTCAACAGCTCTTCCATTAAATAATACCTGGGCAAACAAAGGCTACATGACTTCAGAGCAAGACATGGACACAACACAGGGTTGAGAATTGGATATGTGCTCCTTCTGTGAAGGATGGAGCTGCCCCAGGGTCGCAGTGGGAAGAGAAATATTCCAGCAATGAAGATTTCCTTCCCTGGCTTTTCCACAGGTCTGTTTTGCACATAAAGGTCTTGTACAGTTGCCACCCTGAGACAACACCACAGTGGCCTACATGGTCCAGCAGGTACTAATTAGGGAGCATGTTCTGTCAACACTTCCTTGCTCTTCTTCCATTAATTGATCATCCTGCCCAATTAATACAATGCAACACAGGATTCTGGAATCCTTGGGATCCTGTACCTGGGAGAAGCAAGGATGAAGGGAAGGAACAGCCTCCCAAAAGGGTCACAAGGCAACTGCACTCATCCAGGACCTGCAGTGACAATAATACCACTGAGCTGAAAGGTTAATTATGTCCCTACTAACTTTCTCTTGAGCCTAAGATTGTTTTTTATCTAAGAATAAAGACGAAAAGCAAAAGAAAAAAATCCCAAGCCTACTTCATCTGGCAGGCTATATTATGTTTAGATATGGTAACAGCTTGTGGAAAGTAAGGGCTGCAGAATTAAACTCAGTTGGCCATTAACAGCAGATTTATCACCAGAATGCGTGTGCTTAATGTTATCACTGATAGGTACCACAGACCAGAAAATGAATCATGGACACACCCCAGCACACCAACCCCACCTCTGCACACAGGACAGGTGCCCCCAGAGCCAAACCGTAAATCAGCATTCCATAAAAACTGCGAGAAATCAAACACACGGGGTTTTTTTTTTTTTTTTCCATTGATGAAACTGCACTGAAGACGGCAAAGAGAAGAAAACCCAAGGACAAAGCAGCCGCCAAATACAACGCGCTGCTGCCACCTAATGCTGGGCAGGGCACAGCAGAGCCCGGCTTTGTTCCTCCGCTCGGCCCCGGCCAAGGGCGAGCCACCAACTTTCCTGGGGTGCTTCAATATTTGCTCCATCCCCGACAGCCTTCCCAAACTGGGCTGCTGGGATGGCAGCCTTTCTTGTACACAAAGCAAGGAAAAATAGGGGAAAAATAGGAAAAAAGAGGAAAAAAAAGGAAAAAAAAAAGAAAAAAAGGTCTTCCTAAACCGAGCTGCTGGGATTGCGGGATTGCAGCCTTTCTTGTACACAAAGGGAGAAAAAACTAGGAAAAAAAAAAAAGGAAAAAAGAAAGAAAAAAGGAAAAAAGAGGAAAAAAATAGAGGAAAAGGAAAGAAAAAAAAGAAATAAAGGAAAGGAAAAAAAAAAAAAAGAAAAAAAGAAAAAAGAAAAAAAGAAAAAAGAAAAGAAAAAAAAAGGTCTTCCTAAACGGAATTGCTGGGATCACAGCCTATCCTGTACACAAAGCAAGAAAAAATAGGAAAAAAATTATAAAAAGGGAAAAAAAAAGGAAAAAAAGGAAAAAAGAAAAAAAAGGAAAAAGAAAAAAAAATAAAAGAAAAAGGAAAGAAAAAAAAAAAAGAAAAAAGAAGAAAAAAGAAAAGAAAAAAAAGTCTTCCTAAATGGAACTGCTGGGATCGCAGCCTTTCTTGTGCACAAAGCAAGAAAAAATAGGAAAAAAAATGAAAAAAAGGGAAGAAAAAGGAAAAAAAAGGAATAAAGAAAAAAAGAAAAAAGGGGAAGAAAAGGAAAAAAAGAAAAAACAAACCAAAAAAAAGAAAAAAAGAAAAAAAAAGAAAAAGGAAAAGAAAAAAAAAAAGTCTTCCTACACTGAATTGCTGGGATCGCAGCCTATCCTGTACACAAAGCAAGAAAAAAATAGGAAAAAAATGCAAAAAAGGGAAGAAAAAGGAAAAAAAAGAAAAAAGAAAAGAAAAAATGAAAAAAGAAAAAAAAAATAAAAGAAAAAGGAAAAGAAAAAAAAAAGTCTTCCTATACTGAATTGCTGGGATCGCAGCCTTTCTTGTACACAAAGTTAGAAAAAAAGAGGAAAAAATGAAAAAACGGGGAAAAAAAGAAAAAAAAGGAAAAAAGAAAAGAAAAAAAGGAAAAAAAAAAGAAAAATAAAATAAAGGAAAAAGAAAAAATAAAAAAGAAAAAAGAAAAGAAAAAAAAATGTCTTCCTAAGCTGAATTGCTGGAATCGCAGCCCATCCTGTACACAAAGCGAGAAAAAAATTAGGAAAAAAAATTAAAAAAGGAAAAAGAAGGGAGAAAAAGGGAAACAGAAAAGAAAAAAAGGAAAAAGAAAAGAAAGAAAGAAATAAAAGAAAAAAGGAGAACAAAAAGAAAAAAAGGAAGAAGAAAAAAAACAAAGAAAAAAAGAAAAGAAAAGAAAAGAAAAGTCTTCCTAGGCTGAATTCCTGGGGTCGCAGCCTATCCTGTACACAAAGCAAGAAAAAATAGGAAAGAAATGAAAAAAAGAAAAAAGGGGAAAAAAAAGAAAGAAAAAAGAAAAAAGAAAAGAAAAAAATAAAAGAAAAAAAATAAAAGAAAAAAGAATTTCAAAAAAGGAAAAAAAAGAAAAAAAAAAAAAAGGAAAAAAAAAGGAAAGAAAATAACCTTCTGGCCAGAAATTCCCACTGTTACACAGAACATCCAGCACAGCACACCTACACCTTTGTCTGAGACAAATAAAATCCAGCAGAACAGAAATATTTCAGGTAACACTTTTGTTGCTATAGCTGTAACTATAAGGAGGTACTTGCTGTAATTCAAATATTTGCAGCAAAACATCCCCAAGACAGCACTCTGGAGGAAATAGGAGTTTTCCCCATACATTTTAGTTACTCATTACCCACGGGATAAATTTGCAAGGAAACAACCACAGACGACCCAAATTGCTTAAACTGCTTTCTTTTAAAACCAGCCAGGATTAAATTAAAAAAAAAAAAAGAAAAAAATTAGGATTAAATGTTCATAGCAATGTGCAACAGGTATGCAGAACACAAAATGGGTGTTCACTGAGAGCTGCACAGTGAAAACACAGGATGGGACTATCAATCCAGTGCAGCAAACCCTTGAAAATTACTGGAATCCTCAAAGTGCAATTAAAAAAACCCACAGACTAAATTACACTGTCACAAACTCATTAATGTCCACACTGGATTTCTTTTTGTTTTTTGAAAGTATCTTGCTTAAATACACTTAAAATGCATCTGCTTTTCTCGTGGTTCTGTAGCATCACCCCGCTACTTTGAACTTCCACACTCTTTGCTACTTTGGAGCCCTTCAGAGCAAAAAAAATCAAGTGTAAAAGTTTCAGTTTCTATTGATGGAAAGGAATATCAACTGTTGTTTGTATAAACAGAAGAAAACAATTCTTTGGCTAATGAAAATGAGGAGAAAAACCAGAAGCCTTGGTTACCAAAAGGTACATTTTTAGAAACAGACTCTCTTTCATTTTCTTCTCTTTCCATGGCTCCTTATTTTCCTATGAAGAGTGACCCAAGAGCCTCAAGAGGTACTTCAAAAAGCCCTTTGAAAACTACACTAGACAGCAGGAGAAGAAAAAACAACAGAAAATCCATCAAAAACCAGCAAAGGAATGAAGCAGGAAAAAAACCCACTTAAATGTACAGTAGTATATAGGTAAAAATAGAAAGGGAATTTCAGATTTTTTCTAAATTTCTGGTTCCTATGCTCACAATTTACACCAATGATATCACTTTGAACAATGTTCTGTTGTTTAGGCATGGATTATTGTGGTCCTGCTCATATAATAACTCCAAACAAACAAATTGGTAGGAAAACAGTTTAGGCAAATACTACTTCCATGTGAACACAAACTCCCAAATCCTCTGTTTTATTATAGAAAAAAACCCACAACAACCAAAAAAACCCAAAACAACAACAACAAAACCCCAAAACCAAAAAAAACAAAGAAACCACTCCAGAAAAAGTACTCTGATACCCAGTACTCTGATATTCCAAACCAAAATTCATTTTCCAGTTCTTTTGGAATACCTGAAAACACCCTCATAGATTTAAGAGGTCAGATTTAAGCATAATGCAAAATAATCCAAGTCAAAGCACAAAGCACAATTTTCTGTACTGCCCCCCTGCCCCAGTCACACACTCAGTATTCCAAACCAGAGTGTCCCATTCATTTTCCAGTTCTTTTGGAATACCTGAAAATACCCTGTGTATGCAAAATAATCCAAGTCCCCAAGGCACTTCAGCTGCAGAGCACAGGACTTTTAAAAAATGAGTTATTAGCAACCATAACTCCAACACTTGCACACCAAGGTTCTGATTTTTTTGTTTTCTTGAAGCTGTTTCTTTCAGCTTTCCCCATATCTGAGAGCAATGTAGAATCCCCACAGTGTTTGAAGCCATTTGAGATCTCAAAATAACAGGTTTGGCCCTTGTTGAATTATAACGTTTAAAATGGACATAAAAAGCTACTTATTAACAGAATTTACTCAGTTGTGAAAATCAGTATTAAAAAAACAAAAACCAAAAAACAACCCAAAACACAAGAAAAAGAAACATCTAACAACAGAAGCAATAAATAAAAGTGAGCATTATTTCAAGAATTCATAGCCACAGTGACAGAACAATTCCAAACATAACTTATGGAATCACACCCACTTAGAAATTAGTTTGTATTGGATTTATTCAGAGGCTTGAAGGATGTGTTGCTACCTGGACTGATCACTAGTTTGGTGTTCATTTAATTTCTGATTTGATAGTTGATTTGGCAAATTCCTCCATTTACAGCAAGGGAACAACTTTGGCAGCATGTCCCCACAACGCTGCAGGGACACACTTTGAGGGGGAACCCAGGATATCCAGAATATTCTGCTCACTCACCAGCATTCACCACTGACCTCTGGGACACTGGTATTTCATAAAACTCCACCTAGGCAGTCTCAGCCTTCACACAACTGCCCCATTTCAGAAGGGAACAGGCAAGAGAAGGAGGTGCAAAGACAAAGTCAAAGCTCAGCACAGGTCAGCAGTAAGGAATAATCCCAGTTTGCATCCCTTGAGTTTCAACAGCAACATTTCCAGTGGGGGATTTAACCCTTTTCTTAATCCAAAGATGGGGCAACTGAGAGGTGTTTTAAAAACTTTTATTCCCTTTTCAGTCTCATGAGAAGGGTGAGACAATACAGATGTTATAATTCACGCTATCACAATCAGAAGCCAATTATTTCCTAATTACAAAACACTGTGAGAGTTTCTTGGCTTCTCAGCTTTAGCCACACCATGGTGTAAATGCCTTAAAGCCAACCATCTGAAATGCATCATTCATAGTTCTATTTCTCAGAGTATCTAGTTTTATTTGCAAGGCCATCCTTTGAAACTTGTTTGTATTTCCATTTCCCTCTCAGCAATGTCTGTCCTACTCCATGGCACTTCTAAGTCACCATTTCTATCTCAAAGTTTGCATACAGATGCACACTCAGGCTTTCAGAATTCCCTACAAACCCATTTCCCACATTCCAGGAGCCAGAGTTTCACTGGGAGAATCCTCCCAAGCCCATCTTTGGCACTGCCAAGCCTGGATTGCTCTGACAGAAGGCAAGAACGTCTTAAAAGAGCTGAGCTGAGCTCAGCCTCTCCTCAAACACCTCATTAGTTACAACCTCATGTTCTGCAATTTAATGTTTTTTTCCTTTTCTAAAGGAAAGAAAAATGTTTTAGCTAAGATGCTGCTCAGCAAACTCATTCATCTTTACCTTCTCTGACTACAGACATTCCTAGGTCATAAATCCAAGCAAAACAGAGTGATTTTTTTCATTATTGATAATGTAGTAGGAATAACAATGAAGGGTCAAGTTGGACAACACTCAGTCAATAGCTGACAACTGACTTTTCAGCCTTGAAACATCACTTTTAATTTACTGAAAATTAAATGACAAAGAGTTTATCCAAATGACTGGAAGGGCACAAAAAGCTGAACTGTTTTTTCTAGAGCAATAAGCTACCCACAAAGTATCCTACAAAGTATCCTATCCTCACTTCTGCATGAAATCAGCTCCATGAGCTCATGTCTGCTGAGCATTTGAACTCAGTGGAGGGTGGGACAGTTACATCATTCAGATGGGGATTTTCTGATCTCAAGTGTGAAGAGATGGAGGAAAGAAGGAACATGAGAATGTGTTGCTTAAACAACATAATAATTTTATTATGTATTTCAAACAGAAGACAAAATTAGACACAATTATTTATTTAAATAATAAAAAACCCGACAAGTCCTCCAAACACTGAATTTTACAGGTTAGTACATCCCAGGACAATATTTGAAAAAATTTAATAACTATCTGAGTTTCAACACAAACATGATCAATTTTGTTTAACAGCCATAAGAGATCCCTATATAACCACAGCCATTGCAACATGATTGATTCTACCCTGAACTTTTCTCACCATTGTTCTGCACTTAGACCTTCTTTAAATAACTGACCTGGTGCTTAAAATTTCTGAAGTGGGCTCCTGAATGCATGGTCTGATTTGGAAATGCTGAACAGCTCAAGGTGCTCTTGACTGTGGCTGCTCAAACATCAGAACAACAGAACATTTGTGATATAAAAGCTTTATGCTGCTCTTTGTAGCCTCCTCCTTTGTGCTTTAATTTGCATCTTTTTCTCTGTGATTTTGATTTCAAACAGCTCTCATTGGAAATGAGATAAAAGGCACACTGCACAATATCAAATTACTTAAATATGTCTTCAAAATGCTGGAAGAACACTTGCAAATGTTAAAGAAATAGCTTTATGGCATTTAATAAACCACTTAAGATTTTATTTTTGATCAGAATTTTTATTTTATACTGATTCAGGACATAGTGAATATTTGTGAGTATTGAACACCTATCACAAAAAGTCTACCAAACAGAGTATAGATCCTTTTTTTAATATATGTTACAATGAATAACTGACATATCCAGGGCACAAAGTGTTCAAGAGAGGTATCAGATTCCTCTGCAGAGCACAAATGACATCAAAGGCCAAGCACATACTGGCCAAATCTCCCACTTCAATTACCTGGTGCCCATTCTATTGTGTATGAACCATAAATCTACAGAGGGTGAGGTACCAGAAGCTGCTCATTATAACAAATGAACTGTAGACAATAACCCTGTAAGTAAACAGATTAAATTTAGAAATAAATAATAAAAAAACCTAACATTACTTTCACAACTGGCTGAACTACCTGAATAAGCAATGCACTATTTACTCGTTGGCTTATTTGGTTCTCACATTTTATGTAAGTTAAAGACAAAACTTCTGCAGGGATACTCACACCCCAGCCACTTAAATTCACCTGCATCTTTAGAAAATCATTACACATTACAGTGTGAACCAAACATAAACCAGCACCAGAATCAGGTGAATAAATCACACAAGTCATAGTTTAAAGAGCAGCAGGCCATGACCTGGCTAATGAAGCTGTTGGAATTAGTGACTTCTCTAGCACTGAGCTTCACTGGGCACTACCTACACTGACAAGCAACTCCTCAAGTTGAAAATATGCCCCTTCTTTTTATTCAAGTGGTAATTAGTAAATGAGATGTAGAGAACAGCTCAGAGTAAATCCACCCTGAGCATTGAAACAATAGTCCATTGTATCAAACTTGATGCTTATCTTATTCTCTGTAGCTATTGGATTAACTCCACTGAACTTGTTCTGTTTATGTTGTCAAATTACAAATCCATTTTCTACCAGTTAGGTGAAGTTAGAATTAGCTAAGCATGATCTGTTAAACACTTCTAAGAAGTGTGCTGCTATTCAAATAAAGACATAAAAACCTGCCCAAGGGTATTGAAAGGGGAATACTTACACTGCCTGAATCTCATGGAAAGCATTATTATCAGGCTTCCAATACAAAACTCAAAGTGTTTTCATTTTTAAGTTTCAAATTCCCAACTTAAACTCAGCATGAAGTTCCTCAGTAGGCAGGTCCTTTCAGGAGTAATACTGAATTTACCTTGCGACAAACATGAAAAGAACAATCACAAAAAAAGAACAAGCTGCTCTTTAGCTTTACATATATGACACCCTCTGCATTTCTTGTGATTGCAGAATTGAGGTGAGTACAGAAATCAGTACCAGAGTTTTTACTCTCCAGAAAGTCACACGTCTTTGCTTTAAACATGTTCCATGCAATAAACCCTTCTTGAAGTAATTTTGCCTCATTAAATGAAATTTCTATTCATTTCCTTGTTTTCTGTTGCTGAGAGTCATTCTCACCTGTGCCTGATGCTCTGTTTGCAAATCTTCTCCTCTTTCAAACAGATCAAGTGAGCACCTTAACACTTGGTATTTGTACACACACACACCACCCCTTTTGATAAAAAAGATAATCTTTGTAACACTCTGTGTTAAGTGGCACATATTTGTAAGTGCTACATATATTTTATTTCCTTACCATATTAAAAATAAGAGCTTCTTGCTGCTGCCTGCTCAAATTACATGGATTTTCTTTAAGATTAGGGCACACATTGTAACAGCAGCATATAATTTTCTTGCACAATAATTTTTTTCCAGTTGAAAGGTATCCTATAATATCATCAGCATCAACAGGAACAGACACCTGATTTTCAGCTAGACAAAGCTTATGTGTTTGGTGACTTTATTCCTGGTGAAAAGCAGTTTTCAGATATAAAGCAGCTACATAAAAATTCAAAAACAATCTGACAACTTATTCTTTGACAACAGAGTGCTAGACCAAAAGCAAATGCAAAAATTGTGCCAAAAATAAGATGAGGGAAGGTGTGTGTGTGTGTGTGTCCCCTGGATGTCTTATTTCTGTTGCTCTAATTTTATCTTCTGTTGATTTTATAAATGGAGCATAAGCACTGCCTTTCCTAAAAGCTGAATGGATTCCTTAAAAAAACCAAGCACAGAGCACAAAACCCATTTATCCATTTAAGAAACCACCTTGTTGAAACCAACATGTATGTGGCTGTGGATCCCAAATATCTCAAGCCCACCAGCATGTTCTGCAGACAGAAGATTAAAGGCCTACTCCTACCACTTCAGCAAGATGTTAATTTTCAGAATTTGCTGGATTCCTTTCAGAGAATGGGAACTACAAGTTTTCTGTGCCTCAGAAAGCATTTCAGCACGAGTTTGTAAGAGCCAGCCAAGGAATCTCTGCTGGTTTCAAAGCACTCCCTTGCAGTTTTTCTCCTTTCAGAATTACTGCCTGGAGCTTTGTGCCAGAGTTTGAACCTGCATACACAGAAGTTTTATCTTCTTTTAAAAATAAACTTTATATAGAACTCATAATGGCCCAATGCATCTTGTGCCCCAAAGTCTGTCATCTTCACTGCTACTGATCCTTACAGTATTAGAGAATCAAGATGATCCACTTATCAGAGTCACCTAAGTACACAAGAACTGTTAGGAAAAAAATTAAGTTTCAAGGAAATTTTATAAGATATTAAATAATTAGAAGGTGTGGCAGGAAAAAAAATCCCTAGTTTTAGCCCAAACTCATTTTCTGTATCAAATTAATACTGTTCTTAAGGACTGAACTGATATTATCTATAGTAAAATAATTCACTTGCATATATGTTGGGACCTGACCGAATTAAAGAAATGTATTTTTAAGTGCAGTAAAGAAAAATATACTCACTCTAGTAGAGTGTCTATGTACAGTTTTGTTCTGGCTTATTAACTGTTTCCATCCTCAATTAGTTAGAATTAATAAAAAGGGGTTTGTTTTCAAAAACTCACCAGTTTTACACAAATTTGTTCTGATGAAATCATTCTTACAATGCAACAATTTGATAACTCTTAATTGTGTACTACTTTGTATTATTAAGGTCAATCCTGAGATTTAGCTGCAATTATAGTCATCTTTTGGATGACATATGGCAAGATCTCCAACTCTTTTTAGCTCTGGAAATTTTACATCTGCCTGTTCCTTCAAGATGCTAAGCATACATGTGTTGACAAATACAGAAAATAGCAGATGGCAAAAAGCAAATGCTCAACATGGAGCACTGGGGATCACTTGAAAAAGGCCTGGACTCAGAGATTTGCCATTTTTCTTTTAGCAGCAGAATTATGTTTTAAAAGAAAATTCCACCATCTCTTCTGCTTGATGCTAAGTGTGATCAGAATATTCATGATTACAGAATCAATGTGATATGAATTGGTAACCAACCTGCAAGTTGCTTTGCAAACCTTTGGATTTAAGGCTATAAACACAGAGGAGATGAACTTCTGCAGCTACATAAAAATTGGAAACCATTCTGCAGCGACCATCAAATTTGACATGGAATCTTTTATTGCAATTTGCTGTTCCAGCTTCTGAAAAGCTGCAAGCAGTGCTTGGCAATGGCAGTGCCACTTGTACCACCCCCAGGAGAGAGCCCAAGGAGCAGCTGGGCACTTGGAGAGGAGGTGCCACCACACTTTGGGGAGCAGAGAGTGACTCCACCTGAAAGGACACAGAAGGTGACACAAAAGGTCCAGCCAGGGCTGAATTCTCACTAACAGGGAAAAGTGAATGACCAGGGAACAGCACCAGGATAAAACCACCATTCAGCAACACTCCCTAAGAAATCCAATATTTGCAAGTCCACAGCTCAGAAACCCCGGAGAACATGCCCTGTGTTAACATTTCTGTCTTAACATGCCATGGCAGACTTTCAGCAAAGTCTTACCATTTTTCCAACCATGGAACCTCTCCAACTGAGGCACCTTCCCACTGTAACTAAGAGAAGATATGTGCTGTGCCCTCCAGTCTCTCCTACAGCCCATGGGGTGCATAAAAACCTTGGTATTCTCATGCTTTAAGGAACCCAGAGTGACTGAGGAGTGCTGCATGAGGATGGAGAGCATCAAGCAGAGCCTGTAAGAGCTCAGCTAAAAGGAAAAGATGAGCACAGACAGGACAGATGGTAACAAGCACAGACAGGCAGCAGATCTGCCTTGGGAAAACACCTACAAGTAACCATCAGGAAACATCTCTTTTTAGTCAGAGGGATCCATCACAGACACCAAAAGAAAAACAGAAAGAAGTATCTTTACTTTCTCTGCCATTTCTCACTGACTTTTCAAATGAAGAGCACTAACCAAGCAGGTTGGAAATATACAGGTGCTAAAGAAATGCTTGTGTATTAAACCAATACTTTAATCTTCTGAAACTACAGTTAGAGATGTAGACACACAGCTGGAAAATGCTAATTCTGGCTTCAAATACCCCAAAACAATGACATGAAATTACACTGAAGTACAGCTCCAAAACACAACTTTAAAAAACTTCATACAAGAAAGGGACTATGAAAGTTTCACTTCTGTAACAGCTCTGAACAACACCTGTCATTTTAAATCCATTATCAGACATTACTTCACAGGCAAATACATATATTAATTCCATTATTCAGTTTAAATTAGCCCCATCTGGACACAAGAGGTATTTTAGATCATGGTCCTCTGACCACCACTAGGAACAAACAGACCTTTATTCATCTTTTACTCACATTTTCCAGCAATTCAATAGAACAAAACCATTAGGAGGTCCAAAAAACAATGATTTCTATTCAAAATAGAACTAAGAAACTTGGCTTCCAAAGCCCTCTCCTAAGTTAGGACAATCGAAGTTGAACAGTGAGAAGCAAAGGATTTATGTCCAGAATCTGCACACAGATATCTTGCCAGGTGCAGAACTTACTCTAAGTACAACAGTCAGTTTCAGGCAAAGAAAAAAGCTCACAGGAGGCACTGAGAAGGAGGAGATGCACACCAGGGCATGCCTAGCAAATCCAGCTGAAGAATACCAAGATGTGTCAAATTGGAACATACTGGTGAAATGACCAAACTTTAAAACTGTTTTTACAGTGGTTAGAAATAACAATTAACAACCTTCCCTCCAAACCCATGAATTTACTTCAACTCTTAACAAAACTCAGTATCCTGGTCACTGGCATTCTCTTTACCTCCCTTAAAATTCCCAGCTTCTTATCACATTCATTTTGGCACTTCAAACCACCTCAGATCTGCCTTGCACGTGCTCCAACAAACACCCTGCCAATACTGGCAGCCTAGCTAGCAGCTTCCTGCAGAAAAGGGAGTTTTTCCTACAAAACTGAGATCTGCTTGCCTTTCTTCTTCTCCACCAAGTCACCAGCTTTTAAAAAACAGGAATTTAGTTACCTTGGGAATTCTATCTGTCTATCAAATTCAGCTGAAAAGAGTCAACAGTACCAAAAAAGATACTTCACTTTCCTCAGAAACCCAAGGCAGAGAACTTTTTCAGCAAAATGCCTGAATCCAAGGGAGGGAATACAACAGAATAACCAAGAATCACACACAATAATAATCTGGTAAAGCTCTGAGGTTCTCATGGACAAATAGCAGCAGTGCAGAAAAAAATAGGGGAATTCACAGAATGTGAAGTCTCGAAGCATGACCAAGAATACAACTCCACAAAAACTTACCAGAAGCTTTCCAATAAAATTAACATATTTTCCTCCTATTCATTTTTTATTTCATTACTGCTGACTATCAGAAAAGAAACTTTGTTTGCTTTGCATCTGGTCTTTGTGGACTTGAGGGTTGCATCTGATCAATCACAAAAACTGTAAAAACAAACTCCCAATTATTACTTTATTGGTTTATAAAAATGACTTTGGTGTATTGTTGGAAACCTGAATGCTGAGAATTTCAGAGTTTCTGTGCTGGCAGGCACTGACCCCCAAGAGAACACTGCATTTCACCTGAGGCTGTGGAGAAGCTTCCAAAATGGAATGACAGAACTGGGATTGTGGGTGTGCAGTTTGAATAGAAGTGTGTAATATCACAGAGGGGAAAACCTAGAGTTTAAGGGTTTAGAATATAGTAATATATATAAAGGAAGATGGAGGTTTTGGGGTGCAGGCTGGTCCTTCTTCTGCACCTTCTCCTCCATAGGTTTGGGTGGTTTTGTGTAATTGGATAAAAGTCCACATTGTGTGGTTGGTTATTGGATTAAAAGTAAAAATAATTTAGGTGTCATTTCTTAATTGGACAGTTTATCCTTAAAAGGCCTTGTAGAGAGGGAGATACAGCTCCATTTTTAGTTTGTTGGAGTGAAGTGCTGTAGAACTCACAGTTTGTGAGACTGTAGAACAAGAACCCATAAACATCTGAGTCCAGACACAAAATACCTTCTCACACATTCAATCCTGACCTTGGCACAAAAGAAGCAAGGAATCCATCAGTGTATCCCAAAGCTCAAATACATGAATCAGTGTATCCCAAAGCTCAAATCCAGCCTTACCAACAAAGCAAGTTTTTGGTATTTCCTTTTCAGTTCTGCTGGGCTGTCTGAAGGTTTGGCCCCCAGGACCTTGTACCAGTCTTTGTGCTCCATCCTTCCCAGGGCCATGGCCTGATGGGTTTGCAATCCCTTCCTCAGCACTGCCTTAGGAAATCAAATCCATGAAATCACAACCTGGAAGAGAAAGAGAAAAAGCAAAAACAAGGATATGGCAAACTGCAGGATGACTACTGTGCAAAAAAAAAGTTAAATTCATGTGGCCATTCCATCCCACAGCCTGTCAAATGTGAAATCTTGTGTTTTCTATCCAAGTGCCTCGGCATATCTTGCTTTAAAAATCATTTTGTGTGTAAAATGAACTGCTTAGAAACACCCCAGGTTACAGACACACCTTTTACACAGACACTTTTTAAAGCAAACTTTTGACTTTGAAGCAATACCGTACTTAACACATAAAAACATGAACTACATAAAAGTGTGACATTTTTCAAAATGGGAATAAGATCCATGCAAGAAGACACAAGAAAAGGTGTGTGTTTGTTTTCACAAAATGAATTTTTCTTCATCCTGCTGAGTAAGAAGTCAACTTTCTTAAGCAGGAGAGCACATAAAAACAGATAAACAGAAATGAACCAAAACATATCAGGTTAGCACAGGTCACTAAGCAGAACCTAACCAGCAGTGTGGGTATCAATTTTGGCCATCTTTCACCAAATTAATGACTCAGAAAGGAAAAAAAATAACAAACAAGTCAAAAGAAGTGCCAGTAATAGAATGGCAATGCTTGAGCTTCACTCAGATTCTTAGGAATCCCAAGAACACTGCAGCAGGCAAGAGCTTTGTAAATCTACAAATATATTTGTAAATTTACGAAGACATAAACTTCAAGGGATTTAGAGATTTTAGAGGAGCTAAGATTTTAGTTAGAGATAAGCTTTATTGGAGTTAAGTAAAATAAATGGGTAGACCTTGAAGAAGCTGGGTTTATAATGAGGAATACAGAAACTAATAAATAGCTTTTAGGAACTCAAGACAATTGTAGGCCTCTGTTCTGAAACCAACCGAAGACTGGGAATGGGAGTCCTACCAAGGGTTCATTTGTCATATTTGCATTGAAAAGGCAGAAAGGTCAGAACAAGGAAGACTTTATTTTGGGATCCTCATTTTGGAGTCCTCATTATGGGATCCCTCCCCATGACAGAGACAACCGACCCATTTCAAGGAACAAACTGTGCGTGCTTAATGGCTTTGGAACTAATTCCAATACAAAGCAGGGAATGGGATGTACCAAAGTTATGAATATGCATTTCTATTCTGGGTACTCAGTACCTGTGCAGATAAAAGGACTCTGTAATCACCTGTAAATCGCGGTGTGTATTTGGGAGTTATCTCGCAATAAACACACACTTCCTAACTTTAAAGTGTTACAGAGCCTTTGTCCGTCACAGCTGGATATCAGTTCTAGATCAACATCCATATTTTCTTAATAAAGCACTATAACCAGAAATTAATTCTGAAACAACAACAAAAAAACAGGTATGGGGGTTGTTTTTTTTTCCCATTTCAGCACTAAAACTGCTTCCTGGTGCAGGGCACAGCGCCATGGGGCAGGGCACATCACAGAGGGGCAGGGGACAGCGCCATAGCGCAGGGGCCATGCTATGGGGCAGGGGACAGGAGCATGGGGCAGGGGACAGCACAGAGGGGTAGGGGACAGCGCCATGGGGGAGGGTACAGCACAGCGCGACAGGGGACAGCGCCATGGGGCAGGGGACAGCGCCATGGGGCAGGGGACAGGACCATGGGGCAGGGTACAGCGCCGCGCTCCCGTCCTGCCCGCCCCAGGGCCGCGCTCTCCGGCACCGCTCCCCCACAACCGCGGCCTCGCGCACCGCTGCCGGAGCCCTCCCGCCGCCCTTCCCCGCAGCTCCGCAATCCCCCCCGGTCCGGCTCGGTTCGGTTCGGACCCCCCGGTCCCTCCCCGGCCCCGCGGCCGCCCCGCGCTCCCACCTGCCCCGCACCATCCATGGCAGCGCACGCCTAACTCCTCCGGCGGGAAACACCCTGCTCTCCCTCGCGGCGCTTCACGCCTTGCAGCTCGGCCGGCGCCGCCTCGGTTGTTTCCCGCCGGGCAGTAGTGGCGGCGCATCGGCCGGAAGCGCGGCCTGACGCGTCTCCATGGCGACCATGCCTCCCTCGGCCCGGCCCGGCCCTGCCCGGAGCTGCTCTGGCCCCGCCGCCGCCCCCCCACCCCCGCTCCGGCTGCCGGGGCTACGGGCCCAGGAGGCACCGCTGCAGGCACCTTCCCGTTCCCCTTCGCTCGCTCGGAGAGCCGCAGAGCCGCTCTCTGCGCAGGGAATCCGCCTCCCGCCCGGCCCCGCAGGCGCACCGCGGCAGCCCGGCCCGTCGGCCTTGGGTCGGAGCGGGGCCGTGGTTTCTTCGTTCTGTGGAGTGTTTGTGCTGAAGGAAAAGGAAGAAAGTGCTCTTGGTGAAAAAAAGACAAACTCTGGAAGCAGGTTTTTTATGATGTAAAGACTTTTTCTCATTAGAAACATACAAGAAACCACAAAGCGCCTTAACACCCCCAGCCCGCCCCTAAAAATACGAAAACAGTGCAAATAAAACCCTATGACCACCACAAAAAAACCCCAAACAAACAAAAACTAAAACCCCCATCACAAACACCAAAACCCCACCCCATAACAAACAAACAAATAAAACCTACAAGAAAAACAAACAAACAACCGCCAAAAAAAACCCCCAAAACCCCACCACAAACACCAAAAACCCAACCCCTAAACAAACAAACAAAACACCCAAGAAAAACACAAAAAAAACACCCAAACAAACCCCCCAAACACCACCACAAACACAAAAAACCCAACCCCTAAACAAACAAACAAACAAAACCCCAAACAAAACCAAATAACAGACACCCAAAAAAACCCCAAAAACCCCACCACAAATACCAAAAGTCCAACCCCTAAACAAACAAACAAACCCCCAAACAAAAGCAAAAAACAAACACCCCCCAAAAAAACCCAAAACCTCCACCACAAACACCAAAAACCCAACCCCTAAACAAACAAACAAACAAACAAAACCCCCAAGAAAAACAAACAAAACCCCAAACAAAAACAAAAAACAAACACCCCACCAACCCCCTCAAAAACCCAACCCCTAAACAAACAAAACCCCAAACAAAAACAAAACACAAACATCCCCAAAAAAACCCCAAAACCCCCACCACAAACACCAAAAACCCAACCCCACCAGAAACAAACAAATAAATCCTCCAAGAAAAACAAACAAAACCCCAAACAAAAACCAAACACCCCAAAAAAACCCTCCAAAATCCCAACCCCTAAACAAACAAACAAATAAAACCCCCAAGAAAAACAAACAAACAAAACCCCAAACAAAAACAAACCCAAAAAAACCCCAAAAACCGCACCACAAACACCAAAACCCCAACCCCTAAACAAACAAACAAATAAAACCTCTAAGAAAAACAAACAAGCAAAACCCCAAACAAAACAAAAAACCACAAACACCTCAAAAAACCCCTAAACCAACTAAAATCCCCCAAAAAACTTCGGTGGGTACTGTAGACTTTAGCTTTTGGAATCTTAGGCAAAACTAGCTAGCAAAATCCCTAAATGTTTCTCCAGGCAAACTCAGCTCCCACAACACTTTTAAATGGATAGCATTTTGACAATATAACAGTGTATGCATCCTGTGACAATATTTTTATGTGATAAGTTAGAATTAAAGCCACTCCTTGTCCCTTTTGTCACCGTTTGAAGTGTTTGGGCTGGACAGAAGCTGTCAGGGAGCGTTCCTGGCACAATGTTCCATCAAACAGAGCAGAGTGGGACAGCTGGGCTTCAGTGGGAAACGTGGAGAATTTATTTAGGTTTTAAAGGTGGGAAAACATCAGATCTGCAAAACCACTCTACACCTGATTAGTGTGATTTGTGTCTGTGCTGGTGTCGGAATTCAGGACATCCTGGATGGCTCAAACCCCTGCCAGGGGGCTCAGAGACCCTGGCACAGAGCCCAAGACACCTGTAACTTTAATTATGACCCATAGAAAAAAATTACCAACCTTAGATGAAGATCTGCAAGCACGAAAGTCTAAGTAGAATAATAGTTAGTTTGTCACAGGGTGAAAAAGTAGATTTTTAGAGTTTTTAGAATGGGGGTTCAAGAGGCAAGATAGAAGAATCTGGGCATGTCCAGCATCTCCTGCTTCTTGGCCTCTACCTTCTGCTGTGATGTTGGCACTTTTAGATTTGTTTAAGGTAGAAGCTCACTGTCTAACATAGGTGACAGGTATTGGGAAGTTATTGTAAATAACGTACATGTAGATTTTAGTACAAAAAGACAACACCACCCTAGGGGCAGGCAGAGTGCCTCTGTCTGGACCTCAGCAAGTCAGAGAAAAATTTTATAGGTAAGAAACAATAAACAACCTTGAGAATGAGAACTGAGGAGTTCTGACTCCTTCTGCAACTGCCAGGCTGGGAAAAGAGATTTTCTAACACATCTCACAGTCACTCTAACCAACAAAAGTCCCAAAAGGCTGCTTGGCAGGGTTCCTATGAATGAAATGAGAATTTTCTTCTTGGGCAAAGGTTTCAGTGTGGTTCCGTGTGGCTTCTCCTTCACTGGGGTTGGTGTTGTTTTTAAAAAGTTTAAATAACATTTGGAAGTGTTTTAAAAATGTGGTGGTGTCCTGGAGATTGGTCACTACACCTGTGCTTTCACCAAAAATGGTTAATATCTTCCTAAAGAATAGATACAATTTCCTTTATTGCTTATCCCTTATGCCAAAAATTCATGAGTATTGCACAGTGAGGGTTTTTTCAATTTTAAATCATGATAGGATTTTTATCAGCTCATAGAGTATTTGAAACACAGAGTTGTTTGAGAGATTGTGAGCAACTGTATGTCTGTAACGAGAAAAGAGAAAATAAACAGAAATAGAAAAATCTAAATGGAAATTTTATGTATATAAAGTATATATAATATATAGTATATATAGTATATAATATATGTAGTATATAGTATATAAGGTATATAATATAGTATATAGTATATAATATATAGTATATCATATATACTATATAATATATAGTATATATAATATATATAGTATATATACTATAAAATATATCTTATATATAGTATATAATATATATAGTATATATATACTCTATATATACTATATAATATATATAATATATATAGTATATAATAGATAGTAATAATATAATATAAATAATATAGTATTTATATAAAGTATATAATATAGTATATAATATACAGTATATATATAGTATATAATATATATAGTATATAATATAACATATAGTATATAATATATATAGTATATATAGTCTATAATATATTTTATATAAAAATATAAAATATAGAATATTCTATAGAAAATGATTATTAATAAAATATAATAAATATGTATAAAATTATTATATAAATGATATAAATAGAAAATTAACTGTACATGTTACGGAGTTATTTCTGGAGTCAGTGGAACAATTTTGGCAGTGTAACACTTGCTCTTTTCTGTGCATGTTCAGCATGCCAAAGTAAATCAAAATAAGCTTTATGTTATATTTTATATACATATATACATATATATGTACATATACATATATATATGTGTATGTATATATATATGTATATATAAATGTTTATAAATATTTATAGTATTGAATAGAACAGTTTGGTGTTCATGCACCACTGACCTTGTCTGGTATCACAGTTTTTGTGTCTCAGTTTCTCTTTTAATCTGCCCAGTTTCAGAAGCCATAATATCTAATCTGAACCTCTTTCAGCATCATAAATAAGCACTGAATATTGATTAGGTTTTGATAAATTGAAGAGCTTGAGCATGTTTAAGTCATGCAAAGATGAATATTTTGTATTAAATATGGGTTGGGTCAGCCATAGCTAATCATGCCCTGACTGGCTTGTCAATCTCAAGGCAATTTTATGATCTTTCATCTCTAGAGACATAAAAATTAACTCAGTTCAAGATGTGTTAAATAGGAGTGGGGATTTAAGGGAGAGGGAAAACCAGACTGAGAACAGATGCTCTGGTTGGTGAGTCAGCACCACACAGCTTAATACAGCCAGAGCTCTGCTGCCTTTTCCCCTTCTGAAAGAAAAAGGAAAAAGAAAAACAAAACCAAAAAATTAAAAAAGAGTAGGTAAGTGCCAGGAGAGCATGAAGAACTTGCCATGAACTCTGGGACTGTTGTCAGCATGGAGATATGAGACACTTCTGTAAGAAACCAGACTTGCTTAATTATCTCTAATTATGTGAGCATGCACAGGAGCTATGCATGTCACTGGAGCTGGGCACCTGGTTATGGTGAAAAGTTTCTTTCCCTTGTTCTAGAGACTTTAGATGTAAGTTGGTGGTTTCAGACATTTTTGTGAGAATATTTAACTTTTTCGTAGATGCTTTTCTTCAGAATATCATGTAACATTGGGCTGTGCTGTCACAGAATTATAGGAGAATTATTTAGGGACTTAACTGGAGAGTCCCAGAATGGTTATAGGAGAATTTTTCAGGGATTTAACTGGATACTGTGTGTGCTTCTAGTACTGCATGGAAAGATGAGTACCAGTGGTGGACCTGCTGAAACATCCAGACTTTCTCACTGTTAACTACATTTTTTACTTCTGGATGGCATTTTGCAAACTCTTGGTAAGTAAAGCTTTTTTGCTCTATTTTTTTTAGTTATTTTGGTTTTATACTACTACATGGAGAGTCCTAGAATGGTTATAGGAGAATTATTTAGACTGGAGAATCCTAGAATGCTTGTGGGAGAATTATTTAGTGATTTAACTGGAGAGTTCTAGAATGGTTATGGGAAATTAGTTATTTTGGAGAGTCCTGGAATGGTTATAGGAGAATTATTTAGAGATTTAACTGGAGAGTCTAGAATGATTGTAGGAGAGTTATTTAGACTGGAGAGTCCCAGAATGGTTATAGGAGAATTATTTGTTCTGGAGAGTCCAAGAATGGTTATAGGAGAATTATTGAGAGATTTAACTGGAGAGTTCTAGAATGATTGTAGGAGAATTATTTTGAGACATAACTGGAGAGTCCTAGAATGGTTATAGGAGAATTATTTAGAGACATAACTGGATACTGTGTGTGCTTCTAGTACTGCATGGAAAGATGAGCACCAATGATGAACCAGCTGAAACATCCAGACTTTCTCACTGTTACCTACATTTTTTACTTCTGGATGGCATTTTGCAAACTCTTGGTAAGTAAAGCTTTTTTGCTTTATTTTTTTTTTAGTTATATTGTTTTTATATTACCACATGGAGAGTCCTAGAATGGTTCTAGGAGAATTATTTAGAGATTTGACTGGAGAGTTCTAGAATGATTATAAGAGAATTATTTAGAAACTTAACTGGAGAGTCCTATAATATTTATAGGAGAATTATTTAGATTGGAGAATCCTAGAATGGTTATAGGAGATTTATATAGTGATTTAACTGGAGAGTTCTAGAATGGTTATAGGAAAATTATTTATTTTGGAGAGTCCTGGAATGGTTATAGGAGAATTATTTAGTGATTTAACCAGAGAGTTCTAGAATGGTTATAGAAGAATTATTTGTTTTGGAGAGTCCAAGAATGGTTATAGGAGAATTATTGAGATATTTAACTGGAGAGTTCTAGAATGATTGTAGGAGAATTATTTAGAGACATAACTGGAAAGTCCTTGAATGATTATAGGAGAATTATTTAGGGATTTAACTGGAGAGTCTAGAATGATTGTAGGAGAGTTATTTAGAGACATAACTGGAGAGTCCTAGAATGGTTATAGGAGAATTATTTAGTGATTTAACTGGAAAGTTCTAGAATGGTTATAGGAAAATTATTTAGAGACATAACTGGAGAGTCCTATAATAGTTATAGGAGAATTATTTAGACTGGAGAATCCTAGAATGGTTATAGGAGAATTATTTAGTGATTTGACTGGAGAGTTCTAGAATGGTTATAGGAAAATTATTTATTTTGGAGAGTCCTGGAATGGTTATAGGAGATTTATTTAGAGATTTAACTGGAGAGTCCCAGAATGATTGTAGGAGAGTTATTTAGATTGGAGAGCCCTAGAATGGTTATAGGAGAATTATTTGTGTTGGAGAGTTCTAGAATGGTTATAGGAGAATTATTTAGAGATTTAACTGGATATTGTGTGTGCTTCGAGTATACTGCATGAAAAAGTGAGATGGACCTGCTGAAACATTCAGACTTTGTCATTATTAGCTACAATTTTTACTTCTAGATGGTATTTTGCAAAGTCTTGGTAAGACTAGTAATACTTTTTTGCCTTTTTTTTTTTACTTTGTGCTTTTTTGCAGGCACAGGTTCTCTGGGCACCCTGTGCCAGGGCCTGCCCACCCTCGCAGGGAACAATTCCTTCCTAATAGCTCATCTAAACCTCTTTCAGCATCATAAATCAGCACTGAATATTGATTGTGTTTTTATAAATTTAAGAGCTTGAGCACGTTTAAGTAATGCAAAGATGAATATTTTGTGTCAAATAGTGTTTTGCAGTTGTTGTCTTCATCTTTTCAATGCTTTAATGTGACAGTTAATATCAGCAATTAATTAATGTGGCAAATAATAGTACAAGATTTCATTAGGGAGTCTCAGTGATAGTTCTGATGTGCTGTTTTCAGCCTGGCTCTTCTGTCAGTACAGGGAGAAGAATTTTTTTCAAGTGTATTTTTTCTGTCAGAGCTGTAGAAGACAGCTGACTCAAAAGAGTGGTAAAAATGGCCATTCTGAGTTTTGTCTTTTGGAAACAACTGAGATAAAATAATTTGTTCAACGTTGAACAATGTTGGACTTCTTTTTTAATCTAGATATTAAAAATCCTTGAAGATGGGATTATTTTAAAATTATCAATAGATTTTTTTCTTTTTTTTTAAGAGAGAGGGGTCAGAGATCTGAATGTTAAGGTCTTCCAGAATTTGTTTTAATTGGATCAGATTTGTCAACAGTAAAAAGACAAAGTTTTACCTCCCAGGAGATGTGCATATGATAGACTAAATGTCATAATGATGTGAACAAATGAGATGTAACGTGCACGGAAAATATATGTTTTCCATTAAATTTCCACAGAAATGATTGAAAATGTCTTGGGAATTATTTAAGCAATTTACAATATTGTTTAAAAAGGTACATCTGGGCACACTGAGTACAGTCTTTTGTCGTTCATTAGCAATGTATTTAATGAGGGTTTTTTTAAGTGATAGATAGTTAAGGTAACAGACAAGTGACAGATTGTTTGTCTTTAACGATTTCCCTATTTCAGGCCCATTACAAAGCAATTAGAAATCTGACAGCATTTTTACTCTGCATTACTGATCATCTAAAGTGATGAGAAATGAGAGGTGATGAATATTAATTGTATATTTTCATATAATTATCATAAATTATTACCTTGTCTAGTGCACTGCAGGTGGAGTAAAATCAATGGATGAAAATTCAGTCAAATATGATAATTTGAAAGGTTTCATGACTTAGTTTTTGTCTTTAAAGTGCAGTGTCAATCAGTCTAAACCAGGCATGCATTAACTGAGGGAAATACAAAGATACTCTTAGTTTTCCTTGCTTTACTAGCACTGAGCAGAGTGGCTTTTACTCTTGTGCCCTCTGACAAATTATTTACCTCTCTTTTAAAGCCTGCCAAATTTATCCTGGACTGTGGGAGTCACAGACTCAAGAGGGTTTGATTTACAGCCTTAGAAGAAGTCAAAAATGTGAAAGCAAGGTACACAGACATTGAACAGAAAAATCATAAATTTATGTTTCTATATTTATAAGTAAGAATGTGCCTTAAGTAAGTGAGAAACTGTATTAGATAAGATGATGAAGGGTTTTATGGTGTAGTAATGTGATTGTACAGAATAAGTTAAGAGTTTAGATGTTATAATAGAGGTATATGTGTGTGTGTCTAGTGGCAGCCCATTGGACAAAAGTATCTGCAGTGCAGTAGAAATAAGTAAAGGTGATAGGTCAGAAAAGCAAAATAAGCTCTGTGGCATCAGCCTATTGGGTCAGAAATTTCTATATTTCCTTCTAAGAAAGAACCTGTGACTTTCTTGAGCTATGGTCAACTGCTTGCTGTCTCAAAATCTCACAGCCTCTGAGACTGATGTTTATTTAAACAATAAATGATCTTTAGCCCAATTTTAGTCCTGTCCCTTTAATTAATGCCACGACAGTGACACTGGATTTTACCTATTCCTCTCCAGCTTCTCCCTAGAAGTATTTACAGGTTGTTTGAGCTTTGCAATATGCAACTTCTGTAACTGACATAACTTATTTTTATAATGCATCTCCTTCATTTACCGTTAGTGGAAAAACCATAAAAATGGATCACAGATTCTCCAAATCAGGTGTCTAGGCAGTGTGGCCAGTGTTTGTGTTTTTCCTGAGAAAAGTTGGGTGAGATGAGTTATTCAATGTCCCTTTAGCCTTCTTAGACAGAGACAAGAATGATGTACCATTTATCTGGGATGGCAGACCTTACCCATGAGACAATCCATTCTTTTTCCTCATTTCCCTTCACGTTCTGGCTCAGAGAAGTGAGAAAATTGGATGAACCATAAAAAGAAATTATTGTGTTTCTAAACCTATCAGAGTTCATGTATTTGAAGTTAAATAAAACCTGCAAGTGCAAGACTGTATTTTTATCTTGATTTTCAACGCTTGACTTTGCAAACTGTATAGTTTTAACAAATTGCATCCAAAACTCACTTTATTATCATATTTTATCTTCCAATGTTAGTAAGAAAGAATAGAGTTGGAGTGTTTTCTCCTGATGGAAAACTTCACAACCATCTCCTGTATTAATGTGATTTCTTCTATGAGCACAAAGCCAGGGTTAAACATGTACTTTCTATCTCTGGTAGTGACCAGTGGTAGAATGAAAGGGTGACAGGAAACAGCACTAGTGTAGAGAAAACCTCCAGGTGTTAAATCTTCCAGGATGTGTGTTTTTCATATCTGGAATAAATTCTGTCCCGGCCTAACAATCTGGAGTTAGCAGCACACTGTTTGAAAATGAGAATCTCATTCATCAGTGAGCTACCATTACTTGGCTGCACTTTGTCAGAACAGCATATTCTGATCCCCGCCTTCACCATAATGGGGTTTCCTTTGGGGTATTCTCATGGCTCATTCACATCCTGAGGGCTTGTTGATGGAAAAGGTGGCACATTTAGGCTGGTACCACCATGCCCTTCCTGCTGAGGCCTCATGATCATCGTTAGGAATCTCATGTTTTCTGTCTGAAGTCAAGGTCCAACTCTTCATGTTTAGATTTTACATACATAAAAATCAGCTTGGTTTATTTCCCAACTCTGTGCCAGTACCACTGTAGTAACTGTTTTCAGGTTTTGTAATTTCAATCCTGGTTTTGTCATTAACAATGATTTCCACCATGCTCTGTGAGAGATACACCTTGTTCTCACTCTCCTTCTGCACCTCTGAAAGCAAAGAGTACCATTTTCTTCCCTTTTTTCATGTCTCTCATAAAACACAGAGCAGTTTTAATACCCATCCACTCTCTCAGGACTGCATTCCAGCTCTGCCTGTATTGCACATGGGTTTTCCAAACAAAAGGAACTGTTTCCTTCCTCTGCCTCTCGTGCATATGTTCACATTCTGCACAGTCACATGCTGCTGACCATGTGTATAGAGACACATGTTGTGTCATATTTCTCCTTTCTTTAAATTCCTCTGATGAATGCACTGAATAAGACTCCTTTTTTGGATACACCTTGATCTTTATTCTGATGTATTTGAACCAAATATTCAGGTTTTTGAATACCCTTATCAGAAATGGGTCTGTTTAATGTCACTTTTGTTACTTGCTAATGCAAAGTGCAATGCACACAAAGGCAAGGGAGCAACAACTGTGGTGTGGATAAAGCTTGCAAACAAAACAGATTGACAGCATTTCACAGATGTTGTTAAAGCCAGCTTCTTGAGAAAGGTAATTATGAAATGAACTATTAAATTCTGATATTTAGATTATTCATTTTATTTTAATTGGCACTTTCCAAAATAATTGGATATGTTTCCACATGTTTGCTGAAGAAAAGTGCTAGGCTTTTTGCTTATTTTCTTTAAGGATACAGTTTATAATTCCTCATACTTTTGATGAACATATTTCTAATATGTAGTCTTTTAAAGACTAAACTACTTTCCAAGTGTGACAACAAGTAGTGAAGTCCTCTTAGTATTGCAGGGAAGACTATACCTGCTGTACCTCAAAACCATTTAGTGCAATACGGCTATATTATATTATTGTATTATTGTATTATTGCATTATTGTATTATTGTATTAATTAAATAATAACAATATAATACATATAATATTGCGTGGTTGTTATTATTATATTGAAATATATCAAATGATAATATGCATAATATATAATATATATTAAATTATATTATATATTACTATATTAAAATATTTTATATTTTTCCTCACGGAAAGCATTTGTCTTTTCAGTTTGAACTGAGGTGTAGCTTGAAGATAGACCTGTGCTGATCCAAGGGCCAGTTGCCACTGAAAGTGACAAAATTCTTCTGCCATTCCTTCTTCACTTGCTTCATTCATGAGCCCTTGCTGCCTTTGCATCAGCACCACTTTTTGGGTGACCACAGAGTCCATGGAGATAGAGGGGCAAAAATCTAATTCTGTTGAAAAAATTATAATTTTCAGGTGATTTAGCTCCACTAAAGGGATTTGTCATGTGTCAGTGTCAGCACAGAGAAGGTGGCTGGAGGGCTTGTCCAAGGGGAAAAAGTGGCAGAGGGGGACAAGCCTGCCCATTTGGATGTCACTTAGCTCTCAAACCTCATTACTTCATCAAACCAAATGCTGAGCTAGGCTGTGTGAAGTTCATAAAGGCAGGCACAGGATGAACAAATCTGGTTTGAGCTGATGAGTACCACCAATGTTTAAAGGTTAAAATATATAAAGGGAGTAGTCAGTCATATCAAAGATATCAAGCCAGTCAAATGGAAATCAATGTTCCTGGATAAAATTTGCATTTCTTTCTGATTTTTGCACCTGATACTGATATTATCTAATATTAAAATTATATTTCAGCAGTACAGTTGGTTTTTCTTTTCGTTCGCAGAATGATTCTGCTTTATTATCTTATTGTTGCCTTAATGTTGATGTTTTCCATTGATATTTCAGGCAAGTTCAGGGCCAATTGTGTTAGACACTGTACAGAAGTATCATTAACAAAATCCTGCCAGCAAAAAAACCCAAGTCAATTAAGTGACCAGTCTGTATCAATCAATTATAGGTAAAATATTAGGCTCTGTGAATGTCCAAAAGCCAGTCTCATAGGTTTATGTAACTTCTGACCTGGACTGAGGAAATTTATCTGAATGTCTATTGTTTTCTCCTAAATTAAAAAAAAAAAAAAAAAAACAACAACAACCAAAAAAAGAACCCTTCCTATTAAAAGAAATACTTCCAGAGCTCCTGATTTCTTGGTATGTCTTGGAAAAAAACCTTGAAATACAGCAGCTGTGTTTCAGTTTCAGTATGGGTACAGGAGATGGAGGGCAGCAGGGAGAAGATGAGGAGAGGAGAGGAGAGGAGAGGAGAGGAGAGGAGAGGAGAGGAGAGGAGAGGAGAGAAGGAGAGAAGGATTTATTGAAAATTTGTATTTCAGGTTGTTGATTCATGTTGACTTGATTTCAGGTGTTTCTCATTTGATTGTACAGATAATTGTACATATAATCAATAATTAATTTCCATCCACAAACAGGGTAATTTCTCTACTTACAGCTTCCAGATTTCCTGTTCAGTTTCTGATTTCGCTACTCCAGAAAAGAGAAGTGTGGAAAGTGTAGATTCCAAACAAAACTGTCTGAATCTGCTCTCAAAAGCTGTAGAGAAAACAATGATACAAAATTAGTTCATTTTTAAAATCAACATTTGATCATCAATCTTAACAATTTACAGAATACTTGTGCTTTCATTTTATGGCAAACAACAGAAGTCTAATAAATGCCCAGGAAAAATGCCATTTGGCATGTGCATCATGACAAAAAAGAGATGAGCTCTAAACTTTGCAAATGTCTTGCTGCCACATGGATGCACAGCCTCCATTAGCAAAAAAAGTATGAGAAAAGTCATGGGGACTTTTCACTCATGGCATTTGTCAAAGAGCTTCAGTTTGCTGCTGTGTGACAAATTGTGAAAATAAAATCAAGTAAATATTTCGTAAGCATCAGTCTCAGAAGAAGTATGAATAATAAAGAATAAATATATCTTATACTTAGTTTAAATATATAAAAATGCAATATAATGTATCATATGTTATAATTTTATATTTTTAAAATCTATTTATAATTTTATTTCTATGTATCTTCAGTTTCATTCAAGTAAAGGGAAAAACAAGTCAAAACCCTGCAGATATGCTGATTTTCAACTTTAATATTTATTTAAAATTTTAGATCTAAAACCTGCAAATCCTTCATTCCTGATCCATCTGCAGCTGACTTAGTGGTCCTGGAATATAAAACAATTTTTTTTTCTCAAATATTTCTTCATCTCTAGGTACCAGTTCTTCCTTTTTGGTCAAACATTAAACTGGTGCAGGGGCAGGGGCAGGGATGGGGCAGTGCCAGGGCAGATCCCGGGATGCAGGAGCACGATGCAGGATCCCGGGATGCAGGAGCAGGGATGCAGGATCCCGGGATACCAGAGGAGGGATGCAGGATCCAGGGATGCAGGAGCAGGGATGGGGCAGTGCCAGGGCGGATCCCGGGATGCAGGAGCAGGGATGCAGGAGCACAGTGCAGGAGCAGGGATGCAGGAGCCCGGATGCAGGATTCCGGGATGCAGGAGCCCGATGCAGGACCCCGGGATGCAGGAGCAGGGTTGCAGGATCCCAGGATGCAGGAGCATCTCCATTCAGTCCCCGGGGCTGTCCGTGTTTCCCTGCCTCACAGAGGGGCCTGGGAGCAGATGGCAGCCTCGCCCTTTCACTGTGCAAGTGTTAGTGATAAACTTTTACCGCCCGTTTTTGGCTTTTTTTCCTACCAGCCAGAGAAACTGTGCTGTGACACCTCAGTTGTTGGTTTCTTCAGGAGAATTATTCCAGTCTTTTACAAGTGTATTCTCTTTTTTTTTTCCCCTAATGGTGTGGCAGAACTTTGTTCCTCAGCAAAGAAGAGTTTTTGCCTGTTCCAGGCACTGAAAAAAGACACAATGATCTGGAGTTTGGGGGGACACAGAAGAGAATTATTGGGTGCTGTGTAGTTTATTGGTTATTTAAAAAGAGACAGCAAATGATCTCAGATTATTTAGAAAACCAAGAGCTGTTCAAACATTTTTCTTCTGCGCTAAGCACCACTCGCCTCCCTGAGCAGTCTGGTTTCATTTCTTTTTTCTTTTTTCTTTTTTCTTTTTTCTTTTTTCTTTTTTCTTTTTTCTTTTTTCCTTTTTCCTTTTTCCTTTTTTCTTTTTCCTTTTTTCTTTTTTCTTTTTTCTTTTTTCTTTTTTCTCTTTTTTTCCTCTTTTTTCTTCTCTTTCTTCTCTTTCTTCTTTCTCTTTCTCTCTCTTTCTCTTCTCTTCTCTTCTCTTCTCTTCTCTTCTCTTCTCTTCTCTTCTCTTCTCTTTTCTCTTTCTCTTCTTTCTCTTCTTTCTTTCTCTTCTTTTTCTTTCTTTCTCTTTCTTTGTTCTCTTTCTTTTACCCCTTCCCATTCTCCTTTTTTCTTTTTTCTTCTTTCCTTTTTATTCTTTTCTTCTTTTCTTCTTTTCTTTTTTCTTCTTTTCTTCTTTTCTTTTTTCTTCTTTTCTTTTCTTTTTTCTTCTTTCCCGTGCCAGAGAAAAACTTTCCTAGCCAGAGATCTGTGGGATGCTAGGGCTTCAGTGGGGAAGTGACAGAGAAAGGAGGAACAGTTTCTTTCTATTCATCAGCTCAGAGATGCAGGAGAAAATTTTCATTCAAGCCTTTGGCAAAATTCCCAAGAAATGCAGTGGGACATGAGTTTCACAGACAGCCTGTACTTATTAGGTTATTACTCAGCGTGCACTCATTTAGGATGGATTGGAGTTTCATGATAGCCTGTAATTGGAAGAGTATTAGGGGAAAAATGGAAGATCTGGTCATTTTTTTTCAAAATAAAATAAAAATAATCATCTCTTCTTTCCTGCTGCTGTACGAGTGGAGGTCAGTTTAGTTTGTTGAAGAAGGTCCTTCTCAAAATGATGCAGATTGTGTGTGTAAAGCTGTTCTTTGTTGGGTGAGTTATTATGAGGGCAGTTTGCCAAACATTAAATCTGATAAACTATTAGCTTTTGGGTTTTAATCGTGTCAATATTGTATTTTCTAGGATTATTGTATAATAAAATGAAATTTAGAATTTTCACCAGTCTTATGATGATGTTAAAGCAGGCCTGTAGCAGAAAATGTTTCAGGACCATAATATATGAAACATCCTGTCTAGATGAAGATATTATAACCATTAATATTATAACCATTATTATTAATAATTATAATGATTAATATGGTTATCTGGAACACACATGCATGTAGTGCAACAGTATTGTAAATGCTGGAGAAAAATAAAAATCCAAACAAATTACGGATTAATATCATATCATATCATATCATATCATATCAATATAATATATATAAAATAATCTCTCCATCGCAGTTTAAATCTGATATTGCAATTAATTTAATTTTTAATACCTTTGATAGATAAACCAAATGCCTTTGCTTTTAAGACAGTGCTTGGATGGAATAAAAAAAAAAGGTAGACTGAACTAGGAGAACATTGAAATAAATCCCTGTATCTTTTGAACAAGTACTGAAATAAAATAAAGCAAAGAATACATGCTTGTCAAATATGCAGTATAAATAAATAATTTAGATGAAAATGGATGACTAGAAATAACAAGGAGATGGCCAAATAATGAAGGGCTAAAGGGTGGTTTTTACATCTGATATAACTTCATTGTATATAGTAAGTAGTTGCCATATAAAGATAAAATTAATATAATATTTTAATATTATATTAAATATATTATAACAAGATTTAATAATTACTGAGAAAATTATAATAAATAATAATTGGTGATGCAATTATCAATAAATATGATATAATGAATATTTTAATATTACTTTAAAATAAATTTTATATAACCAAAAATAATTTATGGCTTCTGAATGAGAAAAAGAGACAATTTGACAGGCCACAGTGGTAGTAAGTGACAGCAAGCACAAATCCTTGGCAACTGTCATTACCCTGCTGTTGGATTCACATCCCAAACTGTGGGGTAACTTTGACCTCTCTTGCTGTTACTGAGCCACCGTCTGTTCAAGTAACTGTATTTTTAACTTAGCAGAGAACAATATTAGTCAGGTGCAGCTTTATGCTTTAGAAAATTCAATGAGCTATTTATTTATTTTTGATGTCCTGTTGCTCTCTGATTAAAAAGAAATATGGAGACCTGCTTTATTTAGACAAAGATGAATAATGAGAAAACTGCACAAGAGGACTGGGATAGAAATTTTGAATTTCAGAGTGTAGAACTAAGTGAAAGTAGAAGTTCCTTCTGTAATAATTACAAAAATAGCTTAGGGTTTTGGCCTTGAATAAACCAAAGTTTAATTGCTTTTACTATTCTGATACTTAGGAGTTACTTGAATATGGAAGGACTGTGAGGACTTGATCTCATCCAATTTCTTTTTTGCTTCATCTTGATCCTTAATGCTGCTTTTGGCACAGTTACACTTGTGCTGGTTTGGATCTTCCAAAGACTGGCTAAGATTGCTTGATCTTCATATGGGTGAATATTACATCTAGACTTTTGGTCTATGGTATAAAGTAATTTTTTGTCATTAATAGTAGCCCCAAAATGAAAGTTGGAGGCTTTTGTTCTCATTATTTTTAATGTTTTTATGCAAATAAAGCCTTTATTTCGAGCTTGTGAGATAATTCAATGTTCATTTTGTGTGAGGAAGGCATAGTGCAGCATAGCTGAAATACCTGCTGTACTTTTCCATAATCCTGTCCTACAGCACTTTGTGCATTGCCCTTCTGATCCCAGCTTGTGCAAAGATTAATTGAGCCAAAATCTGAAATAATGTTTGCAGAAATAAGAATCAGGATGAAAGTATTAACACAGTCTCATAAGGCATTTTGCAGCTTTAATTAAGATGTTGGAGACTTTTCTGAACTCTGTACGGTCAATTTAGAGTAGTTGAAAGACCAGAGCAAAAAGATAAAATTTTAACCGCATTTATCATATTTTTGCTTTGTGAAATGTTCCCCTCCCTTTGTGAACAAACCTGTTAAAATACTGAAGGGAAACAAAGCTCTAAACAGCTTCTGTTTGCCCACAACATTCCCCTGCAATCAGCAGCGGTATCAGGAAGGTCAAGACTTCAACATTGTTCTCCACATCAAACAAAATGTGTTCAGGGCTCTGATGGAGCTTCAGATGTACAGACAGCTACAAATCAAGCAGTACAGACAATTTCTCTCATATCTCTTATATCCAAGAGAAACAGAGCTGAAAGTGTTCCCACAGGTCAGCCAAGGTAATCAAAGCTCTCCTCTGTTGCTTTTAATCAAGGGTGCTGCAGTTCAGTCACCTTGTAATGATGATTCAGTTGATATTCTAATTTTTAGTAAGATTTCTTGACCTAGAAATTTGGCAGAGTAGCTGACAAGAGAAGAGTAGCAAATCTCTAAATTAAAATGGCTTTTACAACCTTATTGATTCCAATCAAACATTCCTGGAAGACAAAATTACAGTGAATCAGGCATGCCAGTCCACTTTACAAATTTTGAAGACTTAAAAATAGATGGGTAATAGCCAACAAGTTGACCCCTCTGCAAAGAAGAATGTGATTCTCCATAATTAATCCAAAAGGAATTGATTCTGTCTGTGGAGGAAATCCAAGAGAGCAATTGGATTTTGCAATGTACCATAAAGGTGATGAAAGAAAAGACAAAATTGTGCTATAATGTGCTTAACTTAGATGTCCTCATCAAAAGCTTTTTGTTGTTGGTGTCTTCTGTTTTGAGGGAGGAATTGTTGTAAACTGAGATAAGGCTTGTTGATTAGAGTCATCATGGAGTCCCTTGATTTGTGACCTCAAATAGAATTCAAAGAGGCTCTAAGTTTTTTATTTGGTAGCTATTTTATGAAAGGGCTTTTCCCAAAACCTTCAAGTCTTTGTGTTTGCTGATTTTGTTTAATAAGGCATGGATATTAATATAATGGTCCCCTGGTGTATGAAAGTAATTTTTAGTTACTTTTCAAAGGGACACATTTTGACTTTCTTATTGTATGATTTAGTACTCAGCACCAAGGTAGCTACATTGATTTAATAGCATGACTTAGTTTGGAAATTCTAAAAAGAGGAAAAAAAATATCTGGGATTCCTATGTGGTCATTTTGCCATTCAATAGATGTGGAAACTTGATTAAGTGTATGTTATTATGGTTTAAGTGAATTATCAGCTCAGTGCTAATTTAAATGAATGGGAAAATTTCCAAAATGTTTTAAGGGAGAGGAATTCACATCTTAGGCCTCAAAGAAGTTTTGAGCTGTGCATGGAAACCTCTTGTTGAAGACCAGGAGAGAGACCATGTGTCACAAATGTTCTTACTGAAGTATCACATTTTGTTATAAATCTGCTTTCCTCTCCTTTTCTTTTCTTTTAAAATATACTATGTTCACTATACATGAATATATGTTTATATTCAATAAAATATTCATTATTGTATTGTTTTATTATTCAGAAGACATGATATAAGCATTTAAAGTAGAATTGTGATGTTTTTAAACTGATTATTAGTTTATTTAGTTTTATCCTGGCAGCTGTATTGAATATGTTTTGCTATCTGGGAAACAGAAACAATTAACAATAAGCCCCCCTATGCAGTCACTGTACAGCCATAATTGCTGTCAATTTGATTGAAATTTTGCCTGAGAAAAGACTGTCACCAGTTCTTACTTTTTAATAGAAGCAATAACCTACATATTAGGCACTGAAAGCTCTCTTTAATTAGGAGTTTTCTCAGAATCTAATTTTTTCCTATATTTATTTGAGTTCATAAATTTTGGAAAATAATTTAGGTGATTTATTTTCTTGTGATGTTCTTAAGACATTTCATAAAAAGACTTTACAGCAACTGGTTTCCAATATTTTAGAAGTTCTGAATAAACACAGTTTGGGACAGTTTAAGTTTATTTTGTTAAGAAGAGTTAAATTTCTCTGTATTTTCTATATTTATGATTTAAAATGCTGTGAAGTACTTCTTACACTGTGAAGAATTTTAATGACTGTATGCTCAGATTTTCTTTTTACACAATTACTATAAAAGTTAAAAAACAAAAAAAAAAATTAAGAAAATTATATTGGATTGTTTCTTTTACATCCTAAACTGGATTTTCTTTTTTAACAGAATTAAGTGTGCTCTCTGTTTCAAAACTCATGTCATATCCACAGGGCATTTGAAGTATCCAAAGTTATTAAGCAGCAGCCAAGTGTCATCAAAGTCATAGCTTAGAAAAATGGCACAAGAAAGATTTCTTTGCTAAAGTTTCTGTGTCCTTAATAAGGCCAGTAGCCTCTAATACAAATTTTATTGCATGCATAAAGTTTCTCTGTAGGTTTTGCTTCAAATCCATTTTTTTGCTTTAATTTAAGCTTACATGAAACTTTCCATCCTTTGCACACTATTTCTAAAATGCACGACTTGTTAACAATACTTATAAATGCTGACTGAAATAATTAAGTACAGTACTATTTGATATTAAAAGGAAAGAGCATAATACTTTAAAAACAAGTTTTTAAGGTCATGTGTGCTTTTCATGCTATGATTTCTAACAATAATTAATAAAATTCTGAATTACCCACAGCGCAGTTCTTCTGATTGGCATGGTAATTATGTTTTAGTTTTTAAAGGGGAGAAAAATACTTCTGAATTCTCTACAGTTGAAGTATTCTTGAAAATGTTTGCACTGTTATTTTAAGATCATGAAGTACTTTGTGAGATGGCTGCTGCAAATTCCTGGCAGCATTTTAAAATTTTATTTAAAAAATTCATTTTATCAAATCAACTGAGGGCGGATTTTTTTTCCTTTCCAGTTCTGTTTGTCCTGGCCCAATCCTGGTGACAAAAAAACTCTGTTTGCAGTGAGCATTCCTTCCCCCTTGCATCCATTTAGCTGCTGAGGAGTGCTCTGAGGAGCTGCCTCTGAACACGGCTGCACAATGAGAGTTCTTGGCAGGCACCAGATTCGAGCACAGAGCCCACGTTGCAACTGGAGAAAACATTTCTGTGGCCATTCCAAAAATCCCACAAGGTAAAAAACCCCAAAACCTGAGCTGAGAACCCTCAGCAAACGGCTGGAGGGGTGCAATTAAAAATTATTTTCATCCTGTCTTTTTGCATGGTTTAGCAAAACTAATGTTTACTCATTTACAGCTCAGTAAGAGGATAATGTGCTTAATGAAAGAAAAATCTACTGACAGCCACATTTATTGCCCTTCATTAGCATTGGTACTTAATTTAATATAGATCTGAATAGACATTAGGGAGCCTGCAGGAGGTTAAATGGCGAAAATGTAAAGAGATTATTGAATTTACTGTTTGGTTTCAGTGACATCAAACAGACATAATTAATTAGGTTTACTCCACTAGCAAAAATAATCCAGAATGTAAGACTGGATTCATTAATGCTAGCATTTAACATTTTTTGGAAGTTTAATACAGCAATATGGAATATCTTCTTTCTTACTCTTTCTAAATTTTAGATTATTTGGTGAGACCATTATTAAAATTTTTCTTTGAAAAATATTTCTGAATCCTCTACAGCTGAGATATTCTTGTAAATGTTTGCACATGTCATTTTAGGATCATGAAGCATCTTGTGAGATTGCTGCTGCAAATTCATGGCAGCATTTTAAAACTGTAGTTTAAGTAGGGTTTGGTATCAAACTGAAGATGCCACTTGAATATTTTATCAAACTATTAATTCAGCCAACATTTGTGATAAAGAACTTTTAATTATTGCAACCTTAAATATTGTAAAAAGCAAAATTTTTATTAAGATGGTGTATGTCTAGGTAGGAATCTACAGTTGCAGTGTACAATTCCAATGAGAAATGCAAATAAGAGCAATTGTTCAACATAACGTGAAATGTTTGATGTTTTTTATAATCTTGTAGCAAATTGTGTGATAGATTTTTTCATAAGTTAGGGATTACAAAAAAAAACAAGAGCAAATCATTCACATAGTTTGCATATTTTGTATTTATATTGTATATATATATACAATATATATACACAATATATATACTATATATTACATATATATATGTATCTTTTATACAGATTTCTTTGCATTTTGGGGCAATTTTTTTCTTACATACATTCTTTAGAAACAAGTCTTTGGTTTTATTTTTCTACATAGCTTTTCAATAGCATTTCTTATCTTGGGAAGTATTAAGGAACATATTTTAATGTTAAATCATTTATTCAAAATTTCAAAATATTCCAGGGATCTTTCACTAATTCTTTTAGAGACTGATAATACTACAAATACCTTTAAGGGCAATGTCTATATCATACTCATTACTGGCTATTTCATAAAAAAAAAAATCACTATTATATAGCTCTTTCTCTAAACAGAAACATCTAATACTAATTATGATGTGAGTCCAGTAAGTAAAGGCTTGTTTACATATTCATGGAGGGATTTATGAAGGAAACTTATGTTAGTGAGCCTGTGAGCCCCTTTCATAATAAATTTAATACATCATAATCTCCTTTTAATAACAAAAATGATTCTGAGTACAATTCAGGTGATGGAATCACCAGAAGGGCTGTAATTAATGGTCTGTATATTCAAAGGCACAGATCACTGTTTTTATTCTTGCAGAAGAGTGTGATAAATCTGCTATTTGTGCCATTTGAATCATTTACACAATCCTGTTATTGCAGGAATTTTGTAGGATTTTGCTGTTTGTCACAAAGTCTTCACTGGTGCATGTATTTTAGTTTCTCCATGCATGTGACTTGAGTGTTTTGATAGATTTTCAAAGTCATTAAATGAGTATTTTTTTTCCTTTCTCTCATTTTCCTCTTGCAAGCCAAGTCCAAAACAAAAACTTCTGTGCTTTGTCTGCATATCTTTGGCTGTGTTTCATTGTGACATGCACTGCTGTTCTTTTAGCACCAAAATGTTGGCACACGTTACTGAAAATTTCACACCATCTCTTGCTGGATCAGCAAGCTTAACCTACCAAAATCTGGTGTTGTTGAATGGTTTTTGACTGATAATCAATCTTTTTGCTGCTCGACAGTTGTTGCTGGGACACAGACTAGAGCAGGTGGCAGATGTGCCTTGTCTTTTGAGAAAAGAAAGAGTAGGTGAGCTTGGGCACAGAGTGACATATTGTGTGTCCATTAAAAGGGTAAGTACAACAGCTAAAAGTCACTGCTGTAAGTAGAAAAGCCACCAAGACCAGAAAATAGGCCTTTTAACGCTCCTGTTTGCAAGTTTCATAGAACTGGAAAATGACAGTTCATGGCGTAGGATTCCGCGTGCTCAAAATCAGAAGCGACGTGAAAAACAATCACAAATTCTCTGTGAAACATTGCACAGTATCTTTTTTATTTTAAAAAAAATCCCTGTTTATATGACCCCATATAATGAATGGTAATGTGCAGATTTTTAAAAAGCTACAGTATATTGAAGATAGGTTTTAGAGGTGTATAGGGACAGGCAGTACCTATTTTGTATTTTCTTTCTCTAGCTCAGGACTGGCAGAGAGCATAGTGTGGTGTGACTGATCAGTATAAATCTGATTTCAGTGTCTTTATCCATTTCAGTCCTCACCACACAGGTAACCAGGTGAAATGTCAGCAGCAAATATTTTTTACATGGGGATGGAGGATCAGGGATGTAGTGTAAAGCCCTGCAAATATGGGGAAGTGATGCCATGGAAATCACACTGACTTTTTACAGGTGTAGTTAAACATGATATTTGCAAGGTCAACACCTTTGGAGAAATTTGTATTTCAAGCAGAAATCACAAAGTTTGTCAGAACTGTATCATTTTGCTTATAATTTCATTGCTTCAAGTGGCATCAATACCTGGATGAAGTCTAACCCCTAGTGATGCTGATGTCATGGTTTATTGGGATTTATTAATCTTCTCATCTTTCTAAAATAGTAAAATTTAACTTGAGTGTTTGATTAAGTAAAGATGGATTCAAAGAGAAGGTGAAAAATTGAATGATCTGGGATAAAAATTGAAAGCCATTGCTGCTTCTAATTTAATTCAGTATTTATAATAAATACATATGACAGATCAGTGACAGGGTGCCATTCCAACAGGAGTTTAGCAAACAAAAATGTGTCAATTTTCAAGCATTTAAATCCTGTTTGGGGGGGGACTATTGTGGAACTAGCATGGTGCAAACTGTGCCAAAGAGTTGATTCTCTGTAGTGTGTAATTCCTGCATGCCATTTGGTGATGGTCAATGGTCATATTTAATTAACTATTGGAAATTTAGCAGTACATTTTTAATTTATCTAGTGGAAATTTATGGGAGCACATGTGCTTGAGTGTTTGTTTACAGGCAAATATATTTAGCAGTCACTGAATTTCAAAATATAGTGGGTATTTTATTTATTCTCTTATTACCTTATGTCTTTCCTGCCAGCTTTTATTGTACCTCCACACCTCATTACCATTGAATTTCAGGTGTTTCCAGTGTACTGCTTCATGCTTTCTTCATTATTTGCTAATTTCTTCAGCTGATACTATCTTATTTCTGTTGGATTTAATTGCAGTGATTTTAGCCAACTTGGTGGGTAAAATAATTAATTAGTTTTCACTCCTTCATAAAAAATTTGTGCAAATTAGTCATGCTATTGTGGAAAAAATGGCTTCTTGAACAGTTCATGTTCCATTCAGCAATTTTCCAGGTTCTGTGTCTGCCATTTACCATGATCATGCTTCAGGGTGTGATTACATTTAAAATAGGACATCTTTTCTGCAAGGAGAGTCAGTGAAAAGATGCATTCTAACCATTGATCAGTTTGGAAATGTTTAAATTCCAAGCAGCATTCTAAGTACTCTAGGGCTTTTTCTCACCAGCACATACAATTTAAAGTTGTAATATTTTATTTTTCAGAAAAAATTAATCTTCTCTTAGAACTTGAAATTAATACATTTTACTACAAATTTTTCCATAATGGCTGTACTGTATGTTATTATTTCAGTACATTTATACTGAGATTTTGCATGAAAAATACCCATCAAATCTGCAGTAATATATAAATCATCATATATTATGAGCTAATCCTTGTTTTAGGTTGGAGATCTCAGGACCTAAACCTAATGTGTTGTAAGATATAGATGTTTTCTCTTGCATCATCATATATCAAAATAGAATTGATTATTTCCATGATCACTTGATCATATCCTGAAAGACAGAATAACCCAACCCTGCTCTTTGACAAGGATGCCAGCAACATCTAGACTACATTTTAAGGGCTTCTCTCAGAAAACTAATTTTACTCTTTTATTGTGAAAATTTATTACTATTATTATTATTATTATTATTATTATTATTATTATTATTATTGATTTTTACAGCTTTTTTTTCAGTTATGAGGACCTTTTTTGAAATCTAAAATATGCTGATTTATGAGCTAGTTTGGAGTCCTTCACAATACTGAAGTCTCCCTTCTAGCTGCTCAGTGGCATTGAAGTCTTCAGTCTTTTTTTTAAATTAATGCAGGTATCTAGAGATAACAGATATGCCACTCTATTATGCCCTGTCTTTTCTTCTTTAGATTTTTTCTCTTAGCAAGCTCTACTACTTTCTTTGGCATAAGAATCAAAGGCACGTGTGTCAGTGAATCATAGAATCATAGAGTTACACAGAATCACAGAATTACATAGAATCACAAATTACCAAATCACAGAATCACACAAGCACAGAACTACCAAATCACAGAATTACCAAATCACAGAAATACGTTGAATCACAGAATTACATAGAATCACAGAATTACCAAATCACAGAAATACGTTGAATCACAGAATTACCAAATCACAGAATTACATAAAATCACAGAATTACATTGAATCACAGAATTACCAAATCACAGAATTACAAAAAATAGCAGAATCACAGAATTACCAAATCACAGAGTTATACAGAATCATAGAATTACCAAATCACAGAATCACACGGAACCACAGAATCACAGAATTACCAAATCACAGAATCACCAAATCACAGAATCACACGGAACCACAGAATTACACAGAATCACAGAATTACGAAATCACAGAATTACACAGAATCACAGAGTCACAGAATCACCAATTCACAGAATCACACAGAACCACAGAAATACCAAATCACAGAATCACACAGAATTACCGAATCCCAGAGAATCCCAGAATATGTTGAGTTGGAAGGGACCCATCCCATGGTGCAATCCAGCTCCTGGCCCTGCACAGGACACCCCCGAATTACACCCTGTGCCTGGGAGCATTGTCCAAACTCTTCTTGAACTCTGGCAGGCTCAGCAGTGCCCCCTCAAGAGTTTCCACAGCAGATTTTTATAAATATTTTCTTCCAGGTTGCCTTGTTGATGGCACAATGACCACAGCAAATGTGTGTTTTCAGATTTTAACTTTTCTTCCTGATCTTTGGCCTTACTGTCCTGTCCATTAACATTTGCAGTTTGTTAATGAAACATGAGAGACCTTTGTGATGTGCTTTAGCTCAATGCTGTTACTGGGGTAAGGATATTTTCCACCATGATGGGTTGGTTTCTGGGAGCAAGAATTAGCCTTAAAGAAGGAAACATGAAAAATTAACCTGATGTAAACTGATAGTCAAAAGTGATAATGAACTTGCACACACATAAGCACATAAGGCAAGTTGGTCAGGGTAAAAAAACATCACCAGATGGAATATTTTTTCATTAATACCTTGGGAACTTTTTTGTGATTGAAAAGCCATAATTCAAAAATTACATAAGCATAAGATTAATTATATAAAATGGAATTGTTTAGATAAGCCAGTGTGCTGCCAAGCAGAAATGACTAAATCTTTTACATGCAGCTTCCACTTTTTCAACTGATTGTATAAAATGTATTCTCTACTACATTCCATATAGAGACATCTATAGATTTAAAAATGCCTTATTTCTTGCCCTTTTACCCATTAAAAAGCACTGGTTTATATTGTACTTTGGTTTAGAGCAGCAAAGAGTAAGATGTATACATTAGTTAGGTGTCAGTACTTTGTTTGGAGGGAATGCAGACTCTGATGCCCTTCCCATAATCCACCTGAATTTAAAGGCAGAGAATTTAAATTCCTGCACAAATTTCTACACTAGGCTCAGGCTGTAAGATGTCTGGATTTGACAGGGTGTCTTTCTGCACCTTTTCATGATATTCGCATCTGGAGGAATATAATCATGATAGAGAGGTCTGTAATAAAATTCTGTATTAATAATAATAATAATAAAAAAATGCTATTTTCAAGCCTGGAAATATACTTTCCAAATATGGCTTAAAATGGTATGTTGAATAAAAGAACATGGAAACAATAAGGTACAGCCAAACCAATTTAAATTAAATGTTAAAAAAAATAAAAAAAGTTACAGCTCTATTTACCCAGGGCTTGGACTTAGGCTAACACATCCCCAGCAGTATCCCAGAAAAAAAATTTTGATAGAATCTTATGAATACAAAGAACCAGTAGTTAGGGAAGTTTTTCCCTATCTTTCACATGGGAACAGATTAAGATTTTGGTCTGTAGAGCCTTTGTCTAATCCCTTTGTTGGCACTCAACCAGAGTGTTTAAATAAAATTTTAGTCAAGAAATATAAAACACTAAGACCTGTATCCCCACTGATCTAGAGATTGCAGTGAGAATCTGTTTAAAATAATAAACAAATATTTTAATGATGTTAATAAATAAAATTATTTATGATTACATCTCTGATGCCTGATATAAAATCACCCTCAACCCAAAATGATTACCAGCCATGCCAAATGGAGAAATTGAGTCAAATCCTGAGCAAGACAGAGTCTCCCAACCATTATCATTCTAGATCCAGCGCTCATAAGTTCAAGGGAAAATTGGAGAGAAATGGTGAAGATAAAAGGAGAGAAGGGGTGACTGAGATTCTGCCTCTCTTCTCTGCCAAATGAGAGAAAATTGCTTGCACTGTAAACCATCAACCCATCCACTGAGCTTGGGGTTGGCAGCCAAAACGCCTGGGAGTTTTAACATTTCACCCAGGCTCTGAGTTTCTATCATTCTGCATTTTTGCTGCAGTGTCTTCAGGGCTTGTCTTGTTTATTCTGTTTGGCATTTACACCTGTTTAATCCCCAAATAATTTTATGTTTACTTGAGTGCAAATAAGGTAACAACTCGTATGAAATTGCATGAGCAAATATGAATTACTTCTTTTTAACTCTTCCAAGACTAAATATTTTATTTCTTCAAATAATTTTCTTTGCTTCTGGAGTGCTCAAGTGTAATCATAGTTTGTAGTATTGATTCCCTCCTCAGTTAGACATATTAGCAGTTTAATTTGTAGTCATTTGCATATTTTCAATTATTTCCAAAAGTAACTCCATTTATTGGAAAAGAATTACAGCATGGTTTTTGTAAATTCTACATTTCAGGTTCCTATCACACAAAAAATAATGACGAACATTGATCATTCCTCAATGAACCTATACTTTTATTTGTGTTTTGTGAACAGAATACAAAAGTACTTTCACAATCTGGGGATCTTTTCAATTTTAAGTGGACTCCACTGCCATGACCTATTTTCATTAAGAGTTCATAGAAGAGATCAGGGTGAGGGGATGAAGCTTGTTGATTGGCAGAGAAGATGGGATGTTTGTAATTTTAATCAAATTTAGTATTAAGACATACTTCAAATCATATGTCAGCCTGGTGTTAGTGAGTTTAAAACCTAATGACAACTGCTGTCATTATTAGTTAAATATAGCCATTGTGCCTGTGGCAATAAATGATGACACTTCAGAACATGCAGAAACAAAAAGCTCTCAAGTATTTAAAGAAAAGGGAGTGACTATAAACTTGTTAAACACAGGAATGTGACCTGGGCATAATATGTTTCCCAAACAGAGAGGCATCTGGAATTTGAACAGAGAGCATAATTGAATGGAACATTATTTGTTCTTACTACTAGAGTTTAAAATTTAATTTTATTTTTAAATTTAATTTAATTTTATTTTTTTAAAACTTTATTTAAGGAAACTTGGGCCTTTCTTCCTATTTCATAAAGATATATCAGGGAGTTTCGTATTTATTATAATGACACTTTTATTGCTACACAAGATGTATTTCAGATTCATGTCTCTGTTACTGTTCTGTACCCTTTAAAATGTGTTGCTCAGTTTTTCAAAATCCTAAAAAGTGGGAACTGAGAAAAATTCTGTGCTCTTGTTCATAGATGAAAATGCATTTTGCCAGACAATAAGTTTTGGATTCATGAAGTTTTGAAGATTGCAGTGCTTGGAATTTGTTTCTGTGAAGGTGAGGATAGAGAAAGAAGTGAAATCCAGATGTGTCTGAGTACATAGACATTAGGTATATGTGTATATATATATATATATATATATATATATGTTTATATATAATGTATATATGTATGTATATGTATAGTATACAATATCAATGTATTTGTAATGCCATTTGTTATTCCCCTTAAATCTAGTAGTTTATTGCTTTTTATGGTTGAAGAAAGTTTCTTAGAAGTCTGTAAATGTTGTTTAAGCAACGACAGCATAAAGGAATTGTGAATGAAAGGGTAGAGGTGCTGGGAGAATTAGAAAACCAAATTTTGAAATTAGTTTGGTGTAACAGGAAATGTAAGCCTGGGCTCAAACCACGATCAGTGCACTCCTCAGGGAATGTCAGATGAGGATTTTAGAGCTCTGTGAGGAGTTTTTATTGTTATCCTACAGGTGCCATTCTTCATTCCTAACAGTCAACTGATGCCTCAGGGTTCAGCTTTTCTATTTTTCCCATTCTGTGCTGCTTTAGTGTGTGGGTCTGAGCTTCACATTCAGGGATGGTGAGCTCTGTGCACAGAGCAGGGAGACAAAACAATTCCTGCTCCAGCTGGGCACCAAGGACAAATGATCCCAATCTCAGCCCCAGAGCACAAACACCGTGGGCTGCAGAGAGAAAAACAAGCAGGGTGGGACTGCCTGGGCTAAAGCTGGAATGGGACAATGAACTGCAAGGTGCAAATGGAGCAGAACTGATCCCAGGGAGAGAGCCCGGGAGCGCTCGTGCATTTTGGGGCCATTTTGGGTCATCTTGGGTGCAGCCCTGGCTGGGCTCTGGTGCTGCCCAAGGTGGATCCATGGAGGAGATGCTTTGAATCAATCCCTGTTTTATTCTGTAGCTCTGTCCAGCCCCTGCTCCAGGGCAGCCTGCACAAGGCATCAAACCTCTAAGTCATTTTTTGCTGGAGGAAGGTATTTCTTGGCAGGTGAATTTCAGCTCTAATTCTGCTATCTTGAGCTGATTAGAACTTTACAGATTAGAACTTTAGCCAGCAGTAACAGTATTATTGTGTGTTTGGGTAGGGGCTTCTTCCATTTAGGTAATATATTCTGTTTACCCACATTTCTGACTGTAATGTCAGTTTGCTGAGTTAATATTCACTTTCTGTACCAAATTATTGACTGGTGCTGCTGATCTTTTTTTGCATAATTTCAACATCTAACATTGAATATAATACCAAGAATACAATTTAATTTTTGAAAATTGTGGTAAATTCTGGGACAAAAGTTCATGAAAAATACGTGTATAAAAATTAGATTGATTTGTAGATTTGCAATATCAAGCACTCAGTGTTAATATAGTGGCTATCTAATTAAAGTACATTAGAGCTGGTAGTAACTTGTGCAGCTGTCTGCAACACAATGGCAGATTACTGAGAGTCACAGGATGATTTGCCTTGGAAAGGACCTCTGCAGGTCACCTCATCAGATCTCCTCAGGAAGGGATAACTTCAGAGGCAAGTCTGAACATGAATAAAATCCACTTGTGTTGAAGCAGTGCTGGTAAGTCCTTGTAGAAGACCTAAGTAACCAATGCAGGAAGGACTTACATGCCAAATAGCTTCCCTGTTTAATTTTGTTTTGGTGGTTGGTTTTTCTGCAGTTCTTTTGGGTGTTTTTTTGTAGATTTTAGTTATGGGATATCCTCTCTCCCTAAAAGCCCTGGCAATCTCCTACTTTCCAGTTTTGCTCTATTTCTGTTACTTATCCTTGTCAGAAAAATGCATCAAATCTCATTTGATGCCTCTGCTTAAACACCTTGTTTGGAAATTATCTAAGTCTGAGGTTATAAAATCATTACCCTAGTTCCAAATAAGTTCTTTATTATCAATGGTCTGTAAAGTCAGATTCCCATGGCTTCCTTCTCTCTCTTTTCTTTTTCTCTCTTTCTCTCTTTCTTTCTTTCTTTCTTTCTTTCTTTCTTTCTTTCTTTCTTTCTTTCTTTCTTTCTTTCTTTCTTTCTTTTTCTTTCTTTTCTTTTCTTTTCTTTTCTTTTCTCTCTCTTTCTCTCTCTCTCTTTCTCTCTTTCTTTCTCTTTTTCATTCTTTCTCTCTCTTTCTCTCTCTCTTTCTCTCTTTTTCTCTTTCACTCTTTCTTTCAGCTGTGGGCACTGTCCTGGGAATTGTGAGATAAGGAACTGACTCTGTCAGAATGAGGTTACAGAATCTGACCCACCTCTACCCAGGAAATAGAAACACTTGGCCACTCTATAAATGAGACTTTACCATGACTCTTCAGGTAATTTTTTTAATTTAAATGCTGATTTCTGTTTTACTTTGTGACAAACTCAGTGCTCTCACTGTTTGTCTCTGCATTGAGTGTGTCTGCATTTAGGGTCTATCATTGAGGGAGTTTTGCTTTGGAGGTTCCTGGCTTGTGAGGCCCAAAAGACTGGCAGCTGCTGAATTATCACACCAGACAGGATCATGATGCACAGAAGTGTTAATGTACAGACAATTTCAGGTGGCAAGACTAATTTATTTTTGAAAATACAGGAAGACAAAGGTACTCAGGTGCCTGATTTTCTGTCTGTGCCACTCTGAAGTGGCAGAAGTTTGTTCATTACCATGTAGTGCCTTCCATGCATATATCAACCTCATGGACATCTTGTTCATTCAAGTCTGGGAACAAAAGTCGTGCTTCACATTTTTGACCATGCAGATTCCTGGAGGGCTTGTGCCTGTTGTGCTTGAATCTTCCTAGCAGGCTTATCCTACAGAATACAGACAAGCTTGACCTTCAGAACAATTCTCAGCCTTGAGGGATACTGTGAATGTGACCTTAAAGGATGGACAAAATTTTTCTTTATCACATTCTTTGGTTTAGGCAGCTGTAATCTCCCTAGATTTGCCTTTAGGCATCTACTGGCTCTTATCATTCGATGCCAAGAGTCTCAGAGTTTCACTTTATGTCATTTTTCATTATAATCTGAATCACCTGCCACTTCTTTTCCAAGTACCACACCGCTCAGGAGGAAACCAAACCACCCTTACTTAGTGTGGCACACCTAAACAGAGAGCGTCCTTTAGCCCTTGTGTGACAAATGACTTGTAATCCGTGCTTATGTGGCAAATAACACTGAACATGCATCCAATAACTGAATAAATGAATACCCCACCAAACTAGATCATGGTACAGACTGAGACTAGATTTGGGAATGCAAATCAGAGCCCCCTCTTCCCAGGCTTAGGCACTTTCTGAAACTTGTATGAAAACATGCTAATTCAAAAAGTTACAAATGACAGTCAGTCCACCTTTTTACTTTGAGATTTTGATCTATTTTCCAATGTTAGTAGACATATTTTTCAACCACTAATTAAACTGGTCTTGCAACCTCCTTTTTATTACAAGATCACTGTTTTCTTATGGCCAGAAGTGGAATTCATGGATAAGTAAAAGGAAGGTGTGATTCAAGAGCTGTTGTTGTTCATGTGAATTCTGAAATACATCATGAAATACATAATGAATGAAATACATCATGAATTCTGAAATACATCGCGCCCATGGCTGCAGTCTCATATGACTTGGAACCTGTAATGATGTCAGGACCATGCTAAAAGCTGAGTGGACAGGGTGTTTTACACAGTCAAACAAATTAATCTTTCCACACAAATTGAGGTTATTAACATACACAATGTCCATAAGAAAAATGTCCTCAAAAACTTGTTGCTCATGAAGTAAAATGAACTTTAATGCATGAATAAATGATTCTTATCCATGTTGTCATCCCTGTCCTTGTAGAGAGGAGGTTATTTCAAGCTCTTCTGTGAGAACCTCTACAAATTTTCAGGAGTCCCACTTCTAAAATTTATTTACTAAAACTTGCATGTTTTCTCAATGAATAATAAATCAATAACAACAAACTTTCCCCAATTGTTTAATAAAATGTACTGTGAAACACTTGGAATTGTTAATGTCACTTCTGCATTTCCTGATCTAGCATTGTTCCATTTAGCTGTGGCTAATAATAATAATTGGAATTATGCTGTGGCTGGAAGATGGATGATCTTCACCTGTCTGTATCCTACCTGGCACTTTTACCTGTGCAGTGAAAGGTTGTTCTGAGCCTGAGACTGCCCACTACAGCCAGTGTCAGCAAAGTAATTTGATACTGGAATCAGTGGCAATGACAATTTTTAGGGTTTTGGCAGCAGATTTTAACAACTCTGTACCAAATTCACGTTCCAAATTTCACAGCAACCTTAGAATAGCTTCCTGATAACTGCAGGAGCTCATTTGTGCTGTTTAAAAAGTGGAGATAAGGCAAAATTCCTAAATTCTACAAGGAACACAAAGAGCTCTGGAGAAGTGAGCAGAAAAATGGAACTACATCTGTGTTACCAAGGTGTAAACAACAGGAAAACAGATGTGTGGAAGGGAGCAGTTGCTGCTACAGAGGATCCTAATGCCCACACCACACACAGTTTAATACTCTGAGCTGTCTCCAGTCTGCACTGTGGAATTATGGAGGGACTTTGGATCACATCCATTGCTTTAATTTCATCCAAATGATATCAGTTTGCATGCTTTGAAGCTGCTCTGTGATATAAATCAAAGTACATTAAGTGGAAGCTTTGGGTCCCTCACCTAAAAATTGCAGTCTTTGCTTGACCTGCTGTAGACGCATCCGCGTGGGAGAAAACAAACCACAATTGTTCAAGTGCAATTCCCTTGAAATTCCCTTTCCTGTTGAGAGGTAAGTTTGGTTACAAAACCCTTACTGGATTAATAATTTATCAATTCATATTCTCAGTCCTGGCAAGTTACAGTGTCTGTACTGAATTCAATAAAGCTACCTAACTTACATTCACTGAGGATCTAATCCATGGACAGTCACTGAAGGTATTTAATTGGGAAACTAAACCACGGTCTAATGACAGGGTTGTTTTTTTTATTTTTTCAAATTGATTGCCAGTATCAATGCTGATTAGAAGATTATTTTTTTTTGTCTTAGAATTTTAAAGTGCTATGAAAGCCTCAGCTATTTTTACTTTAGTGGATTTAGAGACATTTAGTAATATAATCAATGCATCCTTTATATTTTATAATGATGTAGCCTCACAATATGAAGACCTGTGAATTGAAACCAATTTTTCAGAACTGTCATGCATCTAATGTAATCCAACTGTAATAACAGCAGTATCAGGCTTACATTTTCAAAATTATGTGTATAGACTCATTCCATTAACATTAATGGCAGTTCCAAGGCTAAGGATCAAATTTTTCCTGAGTTAATCCTCTAACTCCCACTGATTTCAGTGATCTTAGATTACTGAATAATTTTTAAAGGCCTTCAGCCTCTAAGTTTTTAAATACATCCAGCTCAGAGTGGATTGTTATCAGTCCAATGATTGTTTTTAGTGGCACAGTTTTGATCTGTAGCTGGATACTGGTAATATTTCTGCATGCAATGTGCAACAATCTCCTTTGAAGGTTTAATTGTAAGTGCATTTTGTGCAGAGGCAGTACACCATTTAGAGGTCATTTCCCAGTGTTTGGGAAAAGAAGAAAACAAACAGTTGAAATGAAATAAAAATGTCATTTATATGATGCATTGTCAGATGTGGAACCCAAACAACGTACAAAAGGTTCAGCCTTAATTTTTCTGAAGCAGAAGAAATGAGAGGCATTTCATTTTTGTAGGTGAGAAGTGAAATGTTCCTCTCTGCTCACTGATAGAGGCATGCTAAGGTGAATTTTAATTATGACTAAATTGTGGTATTACTCTTTCATACCCTGAACATCTGTTCCCTTCAGGAGCGATGATTTATGCAGGCTATCACTGCAGACAGCTTGCTACAGCTTATGGCACGGTTAGGAGGAAGCTGGTGGTAGTATTTCAGAAAATACCGGCATCTAAGTGGACACAGGCCAGTGGGTATTTTTAAGGTAGTAGAGAAAGGGGAGCCTGATGCGTCTGTTTTCAGTTTTGATGCCAAATATTCACTTGACTTTTTTAAAATTTTTTCCCCTTTCAGACCATCTGCCATTGGTGAAGAAAGTATCTCAGACAGTGAATGGTTCTTCATAGTGGTGTCAAGCAAAAGAAAAACCAAACCTGTCATTGTCATCTGTGTGTAGAAAATTGCTGAGACACCTCTGATAGAATTTTACTGTTTAAGAACTGTACATGGCATGGTATGAGAATATTGCCCCACAAAATCAAATTGAACAGGTAACCTTTGTTTATCAGCATGTTTGAATCAATGATCTCGAAAGCACATTCATTGTTACTGCAGTTGCATTAATTTTGTATAGTTATAGGTTATGATTTAAGAAAAGCAAGAAAAAAATCCCTTAAATTATAAAGCCCTGGAATTCAATAAAGCAGGGATTACCTGTATGTTCATGTTATAAAAGGGAAATTTCACTTCCCTGCTTCCTCTTTTCTGTAATCCCCTTGCTATTTAACCTGCTTGTTCTTACCTGGCTTCTGATGGTGCCTATTTCTTCTCCTACCCCTCTGTGTGCTAATTAATAGCATTTCATCTGAGGATTTGTAGCCAAGAAAGATAATTTCTAAGATTACCTGAGATGAGGGTTCTATGTGCTATATGTGTTTGCAAATATAGTTAATTTTGATTTGGTTGGATATTATAACAATTCAGTAGTTAAAATGCTTGTCTTAAAAGACATGACACTATAAACACATTCTGAAGTTCTTCTATATACAAGAATATTTTTTTCCTATTTTAACACTTTCTATGCACTTCGGTAGGTTTTAGAAGGGATTTACATGAATTTTATTTCTGAAGAATTTTAATTTTTTTTCAGTAGATTTTAGAAGCATTTACATGCTGTCTTTGTTTTCAGGTAAGTCTAGAAGAGCCTTTGTATTCCTCCCAAAACAATTATGGCACATTTGCTTTATACTTCCTCATATCTATTATTATTCTGTGCTATGTTTGAAACAAGTTTTAAAAAATAAGTTTTAAGTGCTTTTCAAACCTAGGGTGACTAACAACATGGAATATTTGCAATGACTTGCACCACACAGAAGGAATTTTGAATGACTGGATATTAGTGTTCCGCTCCCCTGAATTATGAAATCCTGGTTTGGGGTTTTTTAAAGATAGGACAGGGCAATCATTGTAGGTCCCTTTCAACTGAACTGTTCTATTTATTCACTGTGGTTTTCACCCACTAAAATAATACCCAGGAGAACTATATAACTACATCTGGCAGAGTTAATGGAAAGTCATTTGTCTGTCAGTTTTCTGATGTTGCCTTTGATAGAGATCATCCCATATTTTGTAATATAAAATTAATTGTATTGCTGTCAATATTGGTGCTAATAGATGTCAAGATGCTGCATTCAAATGTGAATAATAACTTTTCAGCAGAAAATGTTCTTAGAACTTCTTGTCTGACTAGAACATTCACAATTCCTTCAATTTGATGAGGATAATCAAAACACACAGACCAAGCTTGTCTGTACACTGGAGCAAAAAAGTTCAGCAGTAATTTCTGAACATCACAGAAAAAAACCAAACTACTAATCAATCTTATCAATCTTTTTTTTTCTTTTCTACTGGGGTGTCTTGACCTAGAACATTGATTATTAAAGCGATATCCATGATTCCTCAGAGATGTGTGGGCTGGCTGAAAAGGCTGACTGGCCAGGGAGCTGTGGATGTCCAACAGGGACAGGGCAAAAGTGACTGAGACTGGTTTGGAGTGTGCTCCAAGTCAGTTTATTCCAGTGCTGCTGCTAAAAGGAGTCTCCACCACTTGTGCCCTGGCATTGTAGGAGTTCTGCAGCTCCCTGGCCAGTGCAAGGATTCTCCTCCATCATCACACAGGGGAGATGACCAATGCCAAAAATAAACGAGCTGAAGTGATCCACTTTAATCTGGAATAATTTCTGGAGGCTGATCTACTGCACATAGCACAAGGGAAGAGGTTGCAAGGGAGTGGAAAGAAACAAATGAGACTGCTGGGGAAGTTCTGGCATGTGTGTTCTGCTTTGTGAGAGGAAGAGCTGGGGGCAGAGGGACAGCTGGGTGTTTATGTGCATGCCATGCTGAGCTGGTTCTAGCTGGGCTAGAGTTAATTTTCTTTGCAGTGGCTGCTGTGGGGCTGTGTTTGGATTTGTGCTGAACACAGGGCTGATCACACAGAGATGTTTTTGTTGTGGTTGTTGCACAGAGCCAAGGCCTTCTCTGCTTTCTGTGAGCCCCATGGTGAGGGAGCTGGGGGTGCCTGGGAGGGGACACAGCCAGGACAGGGGACCCCACTGAACACAGGGACATTCCAGACCATGTGGAGTCATGGTCAGTGAATAAAGTGGGGGGAAGAATGAGGAAAAGGGGATATTTGGGGTGATGGTGTTTGTCCTTCCCAAGCCACCATTCCCCATGATGGGGCCCTGCTGTCCTGGAGAAGGCTGAACTCCTGCCTGCCCTTGGGAAGCAGGGAATTAATTCCAATTTTCCCTTTCCTTCTGTATGTGTGGCTTTTGCTTCCCCTATTAAACTGTCCTTATCTCAACCCATCAATCTTCTGGCTTCAACCCTTTCCATTTTCTCCCCTGCTCCTCTGCTGGGGTTCCAGTGAGCAGCTGCCTGGGGCTGGGTTCTTGGCTAGGGTTAAGCCCCAACAAAAAGTTAGCATATTTAAAATAAACTGCAAATTGGTGTCACAGGTATCAATGCAATAGTAAGAATAAAACAGAAATATTTTTAAATTTTCAAAATGGCATTTCATCCAGTCAAGTGATTTAAAAAGAAAAAAATATTTCTTGCCAGTAAATTGAAAACAAAGCCAAATTACCATAAAAATCACAATACTGTAGCAGACTGGACTTTCACATAGTCCAACATCCTGTCTTGAAGTAGATGTCTAATGAAAATGGGAGAATAAAGGCAGCATATGGTGCATATGGTGCATATGTTGATAATTTCCTAGCACACTGCCCTAATCTGGAACAACACCAGTCATGATGCAGTCAAACCACCAATGTATCAGAAGCAGAGCACTTTCTTTCCCCTTAAATACAAATATTATTTGTTATTTGAGACTTTATTCCTTCCCTTGGCAGTGTCATTGACTTAGCATGATTTAAACTAAACTATTAAACCTGGGGATATTCAATGTATAATAAGCAAATGCTCAGCAGATTGTTGCTATTGTGTGAAAAGTGTGTTTGTTTCTGCATTGTCAGTAAATATTTCTTTTCAGACTGAAGGATGTTTGATTCTCTGTGTTCTAAAACCCTGAAAAAAGGGATGACTTTCTCCCTTCACTTCTGCTAGATCTGTGTCACTGAAAGAATGGGGAAAAAGACACACTGAACAATTTTCTCTCTGTTTCAGTTCTCAAAAAAGCAGATTTACCAGGCTGTACAGTCTTCACAGCCTTCCTCCCATCTCTACTTAGTCAGCTCCACACCAACCACAAAGCAATCAGTACACTGATCTATAGCAAAGAGAATTCATAATTCACTGAAGGAATTTTCATGCTGAAAATGCCTATCCTTATGCAATTAAGACTGAATGTTAAGTATGTTTAAAAAATTTGGAAGGAGAGACAAGATATATAGTTATGTATGGACAAGATACATAGATATATAAACAAGATATATTTTTTTTCCTAATTAGTTTTATATTTGAAAATAAGTGTATGAAACATTTTTTTTCTGTCTCACCAAAGTCCAAAAAAAGTCTAAAATACTGTGCAGTTTAAAATTGAACCTGATTCTCCCAAGTCTATTTTAGATGGTCATTTTCAGCCTAGAAAAGTAAGGAACCTTTAGGTGAAAAGGGTTGGAAATTGCAGCTGTTGGAGGACCTTGACCCCATTGTCATAAATTGTAATATATTTGCATGTTTTCCCCTCTTCCATTCTCTCTTGCAAAGAAGGGGATTCTGAGTTAAAGCTGGGTAAGAAACATGGCATTTGGGCCTAAATATGGCAAATATGTGCAGAAATGGGCAAATGGAGGGGAATACATGGAACTTTAACTTGGGTGATATTCAGCCCCTTCAAGAGAGTTCCATGATTGTGTTAGAACAGCATTGAAGATACTGTAACTACAGTTAAAATTGAAAAAAAAAAGGAAAAAAAGAAAAGAACCCCAAAAATGTTATTGATGTTGTATTCTTTTTGTCTTATTTTAAATGGGATCTCTTTGGACAGGCAGCATCTCTCCTAAGTTTGGGGTGCAGTGTCAGTTGTGGAATGTGCATTTTACTGAGGCAGGAGAGGCATTTTCCACAGCTGAACATGTGCTGTTGCAGCTGAATGTGGGATTTTTGAAACAGGGGACATTCCTTTTAAAATCTACAAGATTTGTAAATTTTTCTTCTCTGTGTTGTCTATGAGCACCTTGAAAAAGACAGCTCAGGATCTTGCCCTGCCTGACCTGAGGCAGGAGTGATGGCTGAATAATGCCATTAGTATTTTCCTCTTGCCTCTGCTTTTCAACACAGCTCCATGAACAATGAATTTCTCCTGGTCAAAGTATTGCCATTTCTGTCAGCAAAAAGTAACTTGTACACTATCTTTCTCAGACTTTTTTTCAAAGAATGACAGGTAATTTCAGCACCATCACTTCAGTGACAGTTTCTGCTTTAATCACACAAGTTCGACAGTGATGATTCATCTCCTTCATAATTTTGCATTGGCTGAATAGTATTGCACAAAATAAAACAGCTATTGTATATATGCTCAAGTATTATGATTTCTGTACAAGCTGGAGGGAGGTAAGCCAAATATTCAATAATCAATTATTTCAAAGTAAGTGTAGCAAGAAAATAGTATTTAAAAGAATGCTACAAGAAATGCAAGTTTTAAATTGACTGAGCTAGATGACTTTATGTTGTTCAAGCTGAAAATTTGGTTCAGCATAAAATCTTAGAGGTGGGAGGATTCTCTCTAAAACACCAGCTGTAATGCATGACTAGGAAAAACCAGAACAATGTGGGCATGGACAGTAAACATAATTTAGAATTATGCTGTGGGCACAAGAAATGGCTCATGGTGTTCCCTGTTGTGATGGTACACAATGAGCTAAAACATGATTATGTTGTTCTAAAGTTTTCTAAAGGTGAGTTTCTATCTTTGCTGGCAGAGTTAAAAGTTAAAAATCACTTTTTATTAAAAGCTATTAGGATTAAACAGTTAAACTAATGAGAATCAATACATTTGGATGTTCAGTTGGAATCGGAAGTTAAATTAAGCAATTGTGACCTTTCTAGAGTTTAGCATGGTAATTTTATTCAAAGCAGGCATTCTCTAGTCAAAATATACTGCCAGAACAAAAATAATAGGGAAAACCAAGCCCCCCTCTCTCTGCAGAACCCAGTTTAATTCAAATATAGTTCACACACTTCCTACTGCTAGGGAGTCTTGCTGAAGTCACAAAATTCTAAAACATTGCTCCATTAAATTGGTTTTCTACCATGATTATGGTAGAATCATAGAATCTACCATATAATCTACCATATGGTAGATTCTATGGTCCACATCTACACACAAACAATTTTGCTCAACACAGTCATCTTTCTGTTTGGTTAAACAATTAGATTTTATAGCAGTTTTAGTTTTATGTTTTACTTGTACAGTCTTACAAGAAAATCTTGCTGCTGCATGTATGTGTATAGCATTTGAGATTTAGATTTATTTTTCAAAAGCATTTAATTTTTTTCTTTTTTAAAATGTTTAAATTAAAAAAAAATCTAAAAATAAAATTTTAAGTTTTTAGTTCATATGATTTCATTTGGTAAAAGACACAAAACATTTTGCTTGACCTGCAACTACCTTCACACCCTCCCCCCCAGGATGACTTGGAATATGCAATTTCTTGCATTTCTAATAAATTTTTATATGTAGAATGCTGAACTCGAAAATGACTAGAGTTATTGCTGGAATAGACTTGATTGCAATTTCCTGTGTTTGTAATAAATTTCCCTATGTAGAATGCTAGACTTGAAATGACTGGAGTCATTGCTGGGAATCTAATGCTTGACAGCTCTGTGTTCTGCATATCTGCATTTTATCTAGAGCACAGATTGCTTTGCCAAGGCATTTGTTCTCTTAGTGGTAAATGTTTTCTTTGTAGGTGTTTAGGGCTTATTCAATGCCTTTTTTGATTTTTTTAAGGTTGTTAAAGAGCTAGATTTTAATTATTTTTGCTAACACCTTTCATTTTTAAAGTTTTGCATGTGGGCACAGAGTTTGTGGTGATTGGAGTGGGGCTGTGGCTGATCACTAACTGGCTGCAGCTGTGAAAAACAGGTGAATGATATTAAAAGTAACAGCCACGGAGTGCCCAGGGGTGCTGAGCAATCACACAGAGGGCACACAGGTGCAGGGCATCAACAGGAGGGCATAAAAGGCTGGGCTGAGGGACAAAAAAAAAGCAGAGCTTGCAGCCTCTCAAAGAGTCCTGGTGTTTCTCTGCATGGCTGAAGCTTTCTGGAATTGGGTGGTGACTCTATAGATTGTGGCCATCTCAACTGGGACAGTGGCACTCTGAGGATGAATCTTGCTTCTCCAGTGAGATAATAACACAAGGTATGTGGAGAAAAAACTGGCAGTATCGTAAGTGGTAAAGCAATGTTTGTAGGACGGGTATTGCATTTACTACATTGAGGATTTAGACTGAAAAGTGGATCCAGACTCTTTTTTTTTTGGCAATTTATCATAGGTGGTAAAGCAATGGTTGTAGGACAGGTATTCTGTTTACTGCATTGAGGATTTAGACTGAAAAGTGAACCCAGACTCTTTATATGGTAATTTATCATAGGTGGTAAAGCAATATTTGTAGGACAGGTATTGCATTTACTACATTGAAGGCTTACACTGAAAAGTGAATCCAGGCTCTTTTTTTTTTTGATAATTTATCATAAGTGGTAAAGCAATGTTTGTAGGACAGATATTCTGTTTACTACACTGAGGGCTTACACTGAAAAGTGAACCCAGACTCTTTTTTTTGGAAACTTATCATTAGTGATAAAGCCACATTTGTAGGACAGGTATTGCATTTGTTACATTGAGGGCTTGGACTGAAAAGTGAATCCTGTTTTCTTAATAATTTGTGTGGGTTGGTGCCCTTAATTAGAACTGAAAATGACAAATAATCAGTGAATAAGCTTGTGATTAAAGCTATTGCTTTGTATTATTCTAGCATTTTAATATTTGCATGGTTTTGATCTATTTTCAGAGATTGTGTTTTGTGGGTGCTGCATTGGTATGAAAGCTTTTGCTTGCAGTTTCAATGGAATAACACACACAAAGTTTCTCCCTTCCACCCTTGTATGTGGTCTATAAGTAAGACATCATTCCAACTCTGTTTAAGGGGGCTAAAAATTATTTCTCTGAGCTTTCTTTAATGGTTAGTTTTAGCAAATACCTATATCCTTACACTATGAACTTAATTAGGCATTTTAAAATATATCTCCATGGCTGTTTTTTTCCCTTATTCATGAATGTCTCTGTTTTTGACACCAAAGATTTTTATTACGTGACTTTAAATAAGTAAATTCAGTCTGTAAATAATCCTCCTATCATGGAGGAAATATGTATGGAAGACATAGCATTTGTAAATTAATAAAAGGAGCATTATGTTCTTTAGGTTTTGCACCACAAGAAATGTCTTTGCAAGCAGTCTGCTTTTTTCTCTTCTAGTCCTAATCACTTTCATGGAAGCAAAGCAGAGTTTTAGGCCACCTTTTAGGAAGAGAGATGGCTGCCTTAATTATGAACATTTTCTGGCTATTTCAAAGTTTACAGCTGCTTTCAGATCAAAGGTAATAAATTAATATGCTCTTGGTTATTACAAGAAATGCAGGGCATGGTCATTAAAATATTTATAATAAGAAGAGCATGACATCCTCAGCTAAATAGTCCCTGAAATTGTCTGAGGAGAAACTGGACTGTCAGAATTGTTGTAAAAAGAGCCCACTACTACTCCTTCCTGCCTTCCTACTCCATGTCATGAAAATAGTTCTCTCTTCAGTGTAATTTTTCAATTTATGTATTATATGCAGAATATTTCTAGTATTACAGTCAATGCCTACTGTTGGGCTGCATTATTGCATATCTTATATATTGTAATAGAAAGATCATACATTTTTTCATTCCACACTTGGTTCTACTCACCTATAAAATTCTCCATTGGAAAGCACAACAGAACTGACTGAATTTATTTGTCACAGGGAATGTACCTACCTTATACTGCTTTGTGTAGACAGTACATTCCGAACAGGAAAAAATTTTTTAAAAAAAGTTTTATTAATCTGGCACTGAAACTGCACTAAGTTCCATTATAATGCACCTTTCCTTGACTCAATCAATAAAAATACAAAAAAATGTCATGACATCAAGCTTTCCTCTTTCTCTGTCTGGCTGTGCAAGTATCTGGTTGAACAGGAAAAACCACTTCTGCTTTTTAGTGATATTTTAGAATAGTATCTGGAGTTGTTTGTTTTGAAAGCTGAAAATATCCCTTCATAGGTCGTTTGGTTTTTTTTTAAACTGTACTTCACTAGGAGTGATTCTTTTGCCTAAATGAAATTGATGTACATGAGGTCAGAGTCATGAAGATCTATTTTCTCCAGTAGTTTCTACTTAAGTTAAACCTGTATTGAACTAGGCCAATATGTGTTGTTCTTATGAGTCTTAGTGAACTTTTGTATATTAAATGCTGGAGAAAGAATGCATAAATAGGTAGAGAGGAATCCCATGAAGTCCAAGAAGGGGAAATGCCAAGGCCTGAAGCTGGAGCCATAATCCAATCCACAAGTACAGGCTGGGCTGACAGGGGGCAAAGAACATGCATCCTGATTTTTTCCCAGTAAAATTCAGTGAGTGGATAAGAAGCAAAAAACTGGACAAAAACTGATGTGTGGAAAATTCTGCTTCAGCACAAGAGGAAAAAAAAGTTTACTGTGAGTTGCTCAGACACTGAAGAGTTTGTCCAAAGATGTTTTGGAGTCTCATGCTGACAGATATTGAAAATACACTGCAGAAAACCCTGGCCAATGTGTTCTTGTTTGAGCCTTCTTGGAGCAGGGATTTGGGTAGAAAAACCTCTGGAAATGCCTCCCAAGCTCAGGCATTCTGTGAGCCTGTGAAGTCACCAGGTGAGCTGCAGTAAGGTGTCAGAATGACCTGTGTTCAACAATTCTGAGCACACTGGGGCTGAGAAAGCCTTCGCAGCCTCTCAATGACTGCTGCAATTGCATCTGTGTAGATTTCTGTAAATCATTCAGCTCTGAATGTTTTGAAAACAGAGATGAGCATCTGGAGGTTGGTCAGCATTTAAAAAAGGAAATACCTGGGAAAATTATTAGTTTTTTTGTAAAAGACTTTATAGACTTGATTAGCATCTTCCATTTGTGACACAGCTCCTTGTGTAAGTGTGGGAAAGCTTCCCAATAACAATAAGGAGCCAACAAAGTAATTTTTAGTCCAAATAGTTAAAAAAAGCCTGATGTAATACTGAGATATATAAACTTGACCTCAGCAAGGTGCTCACAAAAAGGCAGAAGGAGAAAAGAGGGGAAAAAGATAGGATGTTTTCAAAATTAGTTTAAAAATGCAGCTTCTTCACTTGTTATGGCTCTGTTTTTCCAACCTTTCATGGGTGAAGTCTCCCCAAAACTCTTATTGACAGAACTTGTGCATGGACTGGATTGCTATAGGCTTGTGCTGTGCTTACATTCATCAAGATAAATATCAAACAAGAGAGATGGAGAATCTTGTGTGCCCCAGATTTCATGAAACGAAACTGAACTGCTGTATCTCTGTCTTAAGCAAGTTATAATTATCTCAAACACAGATGTAAACATGCAGCCCCCTCCTTTCTGCTGCACTTTCGTTTAGTTCCCTTCCATGTCTGTCTTTACTCCTAAACAAGGAGCAAAGCAGCTTGTTGTTACTCCATGTTTCTCTTTTGGTCTTAAATTTGTCCAGATTTCAGTTTTGTCTCCGAACTTCAGCACAAGAGCAGATGGAAAGCCTAGATGTAAGTTTCATGTGACCAGAGTGATTCATTCATTCCAAGCCGAACATTCACATGGAATTAAATCACTTCCATAGGTAGTTTTAAAACAGGGAAACCCCTTGCTGTGTTTGATTCTGAGCTGGTGGAATTTACCTAGAGGAGCTGAGGCAGCACAGTGACTCTGGGAAGGTTTCTGTTGCCCAAACAGAGCGGTGTGAGCGTGGCAGGAAGTTTGACATTCATTACCTTTCTTGTTCTGTGCAGACACTGTGTGTGATTACTCTCCTGCAGGCCATCACAAGTTGTCACTTCTGGTTGCTGTTGGCTTGGATTTGCTGTGGTCCCGCACACTGCTGTTTGCAAATTCACAGGGCTGTGCTCTAATGTCTGCAAGTGTGTGTCATTCCTGCACATGATGAAAGGATTGAGGAGTGAAAATTAAGGTTGTGCAGCTCTCTTTTGCTGCCTGGAAAAATAAGTTTCTACTAAATATGAGATTGTCATTCTTCCTACTGAGTAAAACTTTGCCAAGTTCTTTTAGCCTGACAATATTTAGGTAGCATCATTAATTAGCAGGACGCTCGTTTCAATCCAAGCCTATTTTAACTTATATGTAGCAAGTTACTTAAATCTATTAATTTTCTACTCTGACCTGTTATAAGCTGTTCTAGTTAAAAAAAAAAAAAAAAAAAGATGTGCAGGGTGGTAGAAGTGAAGAAAGAAGCATAAAGTGCATTGGAAAACTCCCAAATGTCCCCTGCAAATGGACCCTATTCAGAATCAGTAAGCGTGTGATGAGTGAAGTGGTTTTGAATATCGCCTTTAGATTCCATGCTGTTACAAGGCCAGCCCCGAACATGGCAACTCTTATTTCCACACACAGTACCTCTTCACTCTCAATTTAACCCAAAAATCTGATGAACCCATTACTCCATACTTGATTTCATGGAACAAGGAGTAGATATAGTTACAAATGATCAATCACAAGCCGTGAACCAAAGCAGCAAGGCATTAACAATTCACACCATTTCGGTCCACTTGCTCAAGCAGAAGATGTGCCAGCATATTTAATGCACAGCTACTTCCTTCAGTCCAGGAAAGACATGACTTGTGCTCATTTTAGGAACTGAGGAGCCTTGGTAGGTTTTCATGCCTACTGACCACCCAGGGTTAGAGTTTGCACTCCTAACCAATTAACACAACCAGCTGTTCAGTAAAGGGCACGGCCATGGACAAGGTTTTAAATCTGATTTTGCTCAGGTAAAAATCCAAAACAAACAAACAGAAGGATGACCAGAGGAGTGGTCCTCACAAAAAAAAAAAGCCAAGTTGTGTTGTAGGAATTTGTAGTGTACAATCAACATCTTGTTCAGCAGAATTGTAACACTGCAGACCCCACAGGCATGTGCCGTCAATTTAATGGGATCACTGGGAAAGCAAAGCAGCTGTGAAAGATTGCTTTAAGTACAGCAATCGTGCACTTGTCATGCTGCTCAATGGTGGAAAAATCCAAATTCGGATAGGCATCAGTATTTAAGAAAATGACTGCTAAAGCATCTCTCCTAAGTACCTTGGGGACAATAGGATTTGACATATAGCATATAAGCAAAAGTACACAGCAGCTGGTAGATTAGTTTGTGTTTGAATAAAAACACCCTGATGTAATTTAGGCAACAGAGGAAAATGCATGGTCTCCATCGTTGTTTCCCTATACAATTACAATTTTGGACAGTGTGTGCCAGTTGCCCTGGACAAGGAACTGCTAAATGGTTGCTAAAAATCAGAAGTTGCCATCTATTGCTAAAAATCATGGATGCTAAAATTTAGAAACATGAAGCACTGTGGGCACCAATTCAATCTAATGCCCTCAGTGATATATATATATATACACACACATATATACATACATGTATATATATACAGTGTACAGGGTATATTGAAAGTACCAAAGTACCTTCAGGAAAAAAGCTTTGTCACTAGGAAGTATAAAAAGAATTTTAATATTTTGGTCATATTGAAAGATCTGTGTGTCCCCTAATGGAAATAAATATTCATGACTTATTTCTGGTTGTTCTGATACTGCTATTTGCTTAAAAAAATTTTAAAAAGCCATTTGGTACCTTGTTTGCTAGGAGAAATTGATGGAGAAAGGAACTCAGCATAATATAATAAATACCATGGGAAATGATGTCTGTGCTCCAGTAGGGTCATGGTTCTAAGTAAGAAGGAAGTTAACAAACTGAATTTTGGTTTATTTGATTTTAATTTTTTGCAGTCCACTGGTGATGATTGCAAATTGCCAGAGAGTGATTTTCCTGTTCCTTTACAAACATTCTGGTTACTTTTTTTGGATACCCTACTGGATTTCATCCTTTCTGTCACTCAGTTTGAGAAAACTTAGTCTTATAATTTTCAGCAAGTTTAAAGACAAGACAAGGTAAAAAAAATTCCAGATTTCTCTCTTCTATTTGCCACAGTGGTATCATGATATTTTCTCCATCAATTTAAAATCCCTGGGTTTTGCTTTAGGGAAAATTTCACATCTCTTTTCTTCAGAGGAGTGTAAAATTACACTGTGAAACAATTATTTTCTTCAAGGAAATTCGATGTTTGTCATGTGATTTGAAGTCAAAAAATCAATAAGGGGGAGAATAAAAACAATCAAGGTGTATTTACACTGCTCAGCTTAGCTGAGGAGCAGAGTTCCTTGGGTACTGTCCTTTTATCCATTGCTGACTCCAGCAGATGGAACTGCTGCAATGGGGAGAATTACTCATTAATAGAGGGAGAAAAAGCAGTTTGATTCTAATGCAGGATTTTAAATTCTGCATGAAAGTTAGAAAGAATATGGGTTTTGCCTATCATTTAAAGTTTTTTCCATAACTTAAGGCTACCTTCTTTGTCTTCTAAGGTCCTGCAGGACACACCATGATGAGTTGTTCCTGAAAGTCAGCCCATGCACTTTCCTGCAAGGGTTAAATTTACCTTATTTTGCTGTTATTGACCTTCCTGGTCCTGTCTCACAGCTCAGTTTGTAATGTTTGATCAGCTGTAATGGACTTCACAACAAATTTGCAAATCTTTTGGAAATTTTGCCTGTATGCTCTTTTCACCTTGCTTTGTAGATTGCTTTGTGTTAAACCACTGTACCAAAGCACTCCTGTGGAGTTGTGAGCTATTTTGTGAAGTCATTGCTGATACTCTGTCAGTTTTTAAAAGGTGATAGTTCAGCCTAATTATTTCTTTGTTTTAGGTAAATCACCAAAATGAATGCAAGTCTGGAAGTAGTTTCATTGGAAATTATTCTTGCATACCTACATCAACTCCAAATAAGAGCAACAGAAATGTTCTTAAACTAGGGAGACTTTTTGAAAAACTGAGGTGTTTTTTTTTTTTTAATCTATCTTGAGGACTTTTTATGCTGAGCATGTTCTGGAATCGCCATACAGAATAAAGGTATGGAATGTCTCAGTGAAAGTGTACTCTTCTGTGGTGACTGCTCTGGTGTTCTACCTTTATCCTTTCTGCTTTCTAGGCAGGTGTTTTTGTACTGCATTGGATACTTAACAACTTAATATCATTGATATTTTGATTATTAAGAATGGAGGGGGGGAGGAAAGCAAGAATACAAGCACTTTGAGACTATGAATCTGGAAACAATAAGGTTGAGCGTGGCATGAAGTAAATACCATTGTGGATAAAATCAGCTGATGTTTAAGGAAATGGTTATTGCTTATAGAAAATTAGTTGGGTCTGATAGTCAGTGTTGCTGAGTAATTTGGGCGCTAGTTGTGTCTGAAAGAGGTGACCCTTTGAATCTTTAAATTCCAAGCTACCCCAGCATATCTTGTCACTCTCCCTCTCTGGTCCTGAAGGTCACTACCTTCAGAAAAAGTGAGCCAACACTGGTGCATTATACTCATATTCAAATAATTTGTGGTAAAACAAAAGTATTGTAAGTATTATAATTGGTGTTTCAAATGTAACAGTCAGTGCCAGTACACAAACATTTTTCCACAGCTATGTTCCAGTTTGCACTCAGAAAATCAGTGCTACTTGTTTTGATCTTCATTTCTATGAAGTCTATCCTATGGTAGCTGAGCTAAAAAGCACTGAATAAAAACCAAGTTCACTTCAGTTAATTGCAAACCTTCCAAAGACATCACTGGGATTAGATCTTCATCCTTTTATTTTGTTTAAACCAAGAAATACTATAACCACTTCTTATCACATAACATGGAACATAGATTTTATTCTGATGCTGCTCACTGAAGTAAATTCACCCCTACCAGTGTTCCTGGTCAAATCTCATTCATTATCTCACCTAATCTACTTAATTTAATGTCTGGCTCCCATGAATGAGAAGTGTATTATTAGAATAGTCTACTAATGTGTATTAATAGTATATTATAGAATAGTCTGGAAAACTATTATTCCCTTGTTGTCAATTTGAGATAATTTTTGCTCATGTTCAATTGCATGGCCATATCCTGAGAAATCAGGTTTTAAAAGCAAATATTTAATAGTCTGTTGTGTGTGTGTTCTGGTTTGGGGTATTTGCTTTGATGAAATATTTTTAAAAAGTCTTGCAGTATTGCTCTTTGACACTAAAGGAGATAATCATTAGAGTAGGTTAATATCCATATTAACCTGTTCAATGAATCTTCTGTCTTATTTTAAATCTGGTCTCCCTTTAGATAAAAGACAAGTGTACAATAAGGAAGCTCTCAGGTATGTTTGTATGAGAATATATGCACTTACTGACTAGATAATCAAATTTTATTATGAAATTGTGGAAATCAGAAGACCTGGACTTTAACATAATTTTTAAAAAAGTAATGCCTTTCACAAAAATCAACACATTTTTGCTTAACCATGTGCTTAAATAATTCCTGAAATACACTGACTGTAGCAGAGGCAAAATACAGTCTGTTGCATCATTACCTGTTTCTTTATCCTTGAAGACAAATTTAACCAAATGAGATGCTCCTTCTTTGTCTGTCCAAAAGTTTGCAGTTATTAAAGAACTTGCATATGAAAGTTCCTTAACTGAGGCCTTGGTTCAGAGTCTGCTCTCACAGCTGAGTGAAGAGCTATTGAGGCTTCATATTTGCTATACCTAAATGGAGCACATCTCCTACTGTAATATAGAAAGTGTAATTCACCTCCTCTGGTATTTTGTCTGACAAAATCTGCAGTTCTTTGTCAGTCTTCATGTTCCTAGGAAATCCACCTTTTATACCAGCACAGCTAATGTGAATCTTTATGACCACACATTGACTAGATGGGGAAATTATATATATATAATTTTGTTTGCGTTGTTCACGTGCTTTATATGAATTTATTTCATTTTATTGCTCATAAAATCAGATTTTGGTGGTTCCTTCCCCTCCCCTGAAATGTTGCTTAATGTTATTTTATTTTGCTGTATAAGAAAGGCCTGCATATTTTACAGAGAAATGTGTGCAGAGCACGTGCACCTTAGTAATGCCTGAAGCCAAAATAACAATTCCTTATTTATCTCACATATTGCCATTAGGCCCCTTTGAGAGAATCCTTTCAACCTTTGCAGTGACTGGAAATCTAAGAGCAGCAAGGAAAAGATCTTGTTGAGAGCATTGCCACAAATCAATTTTATTTCTCTTTTCATTTGACCTTTCTTGTTATTAACCAGCCACGCTGAGAGGTTTGATTTGTTAGAAGTTGGTTTTTAGGTGGTGGCAGAGAGGAGTTTATACTAAAACAGCTTCTGAGAGCTTTGATTCTATTTTATGAATGTTACCTTTGCAATATTGCGGGTGTGTGTCAGCCCCCGAACAGCAAACTGTGTACAGAAACAACGTGGATCTTGCAATTTGATCAGGACAAAGCAAGTGGGTTTCAGCAAGGTTGGTTCCAACTCATCTGTGATAAATGAGAAGATAAGGCAATCAGTGCACACCACGACAGCTAGTTAGGCACACTTCAGAGCTACTCAGGTGTGCTCAGCCTTTCCTGGGGGTGTCTGCACATAAATACCTCCTTCATGGTGGCCACTAGAAATGCAGGAGTTGCTTTTCCAAGACTTAACCCAGGTCAGATATAAATAATAGATATTAAGAGTTAGTTCTGGTGCCGAGGCTGTGTTAGAGGCTGTATATTTCAGTTGGGTCAAAAGAATGCATTTTCTGCTGCTTGTTTGGTGGGGGTTTTATTCTCTTTTTCTTCTTTTCTTTGCATAGCTCCTCTGCTTGACAGATGCCTGCAAAATGTCATCAGACCTTTGTGTGGACCTGTTTGGGTCTTTGAGAGAAAAGGTTTCAGCCTCTCAGGAGCAGAGATTTACATCCAAGGAGTTCTATTGGCCCTGCACCAACGAGTAAATCCTGCAAAGTGTTGCAAACAGGTGAGTTGCCCCACTCTTTACAAGTCTGCTTGTCTGTTTTTCTTTTCAAATGTACTGATTGTGTAAAACCAGCTGTGCCACATGCTGGAGAGGCTGCAGTGCCTGTTAGGAGAAGGAAATGCTTGTCCTGTGATTGCAGAGCCCACAGTCGAGGAGTTAATTGTGTCTCTCTCTCTCTGGTGGTGTGGGATGGCACGGGTTGCATTTGTGCTGAGCTGGGATGGAAATTCTGTGTGGAATTCCCTGATGGAAATCCCTGTGTAGAAATTCTCTAAAGCCATCAGCTCTCACTGCTGTTCTGCACAGACGGCTTTTAGTTGTCTCAAAAGTCTTCCTGCTCTGAACTAACTTAAATAATGATTCAGTTGAAACATGTTATAAATAAATAAAACGATTCTAAGTACAGCTGGTACGGTGTCATGAAAAATTCAATCAATGTATCGTATTTTAAAACCTCATTATTTTAATTTCTATATGTATGCCATCAAACAAATGTACCAGAGGTGCATTTTCAATTAGAAAAAGCAGTGGAAAACAGATACTCACTGTCCTGTCTGACAGTTGATGAGCAATTTTTTATTACCGAAATTTTAGGAAACATAAGTGAGAAAACACTGATCTCGCTGAGCGCAGCAACATAATTTCATTTACGTGTTTAGGAATGTGCATATTTTTAAGGACTAGGCGAAAATAGGAGCCATAAAGGTTTTGAAGGCAAGAATTGAAATGCAGCAGGCAGTGGGGAGGCTGAGATTTCCAAGTGCTGCTGGCCCCAGCATTGAGGATGAGCAGCTCCGGGCTGGAGGAAGGAAGGGGGAGGAGAGGAGCAGGCACGGTGTCACTCACTCTGTTTATACAGCACCTCCTGCTGCCAGGTCCGCACAGAGAAACCAGACCTGCTCCTCTCCAGAACTAACAGCGCTCAGCTAGGAAAAATCAAACAAAAAACCAAAAATGGGAGGGTGTGTGAAAGAGAAACAAGAAAGGGGAAAAAAAAGCTTGTTTCAGAATGTGTCTTAGGCAGTATAACACAGAGAAACCAGACCTGCTCCTCTCCAGAACTAACAGTGCTCAGCTAGGAAAAATCAAATAAAAAACAAAAAAATGAGAGGGCGTGTGAAAGGGAATCAAGAAAGGGAAAAAAGAGCTTGTTTCAGAATGTGTCTTAGGCAGTATATTAAGAAGTGGCAAATATCTTTACACATTTTGTTGATAGTTCTACCCTTTTAAGACAAAGTTGCCAGTCACAAAAGCCACAAAACTGAAATCTACTACTTTCCGATGCCTTTAAACGTAATATTAACTCTTAAATAAATACAAATATATACAATGCAAACAAGTATTTAGCAAGTATAATGGCAATTAGTTGAACAAAAAAGACAACAGTTTCTAAATAGAAATTCACATGAAAGTCATTTATTGGCTACTTTTCACTCCTTTCTTTAAAACATATATAAAGGCACTTCAGTAAATTAGCTCTATGCTAATCATTCCTCTGGTATTCTCTGTCAGTGTTCAGTAGGAAATTGTACATGACAAGAAAAATTAAACCATTTTAGTGGATTTCCAATCTCTTCTGATTACAAATGATTCTTCATAATGAAAGCCTTGCATATAGGTATATGCTTATATAATCAGCTTGGACATTTGTAACATTTAGGAGTCCAAATTATGAGGATAAATGTCAGTATAGGTATGACAGTCTAGTAAAATCTTAGATTAAAATATTTTAATAAACATTTCAAACTAAATTAAGTGGTCAAATGAAAATTTTACAGCACAAGGATGTTAAATATTTTGTGCAGTTAATGTGCCAAAATCTTGTGTTGAGTTATATTACTTTAAAGATAAGATACAACATATAATTCAGTGTAAAGTGTCTCCCTCTGTTAATTTTTCCAGCCATTTTCTCACTGAAGTTGTGTTAGTACTGAGCATAAATAAAGTCATTATGGCAAATGAGGTTTTTTTCAGCTGTAGGTATAACAATTCTTCTCACTGTGCTCTTACACCTTTTTGTTTATGTTGACCTTGTCTGAATAAAGTTTGTTTTGTAATGAGCACGTTGTGCTGTGAGACAGACCCAAGGTTAGAGGCACATTAAAAACAAACCAGGACATTCAAGGGAAATATTCTGACTTTGTCCTGTTGTGCTGAGGCCTGGCAGGGCAGTGCTGTGGTGGCTGCACACAGAATTCACACCAATATAACATCCAGCCACTGCCTGACAGCATCAAATAGATTTGCTCCATTTCCATTTGTCTCTGTGCTCTTTGGACACCTGAATTATTTGTATTTACTTTGTCTTTTCATGTAAATCAAAGGGCAAAGCAGATTTTAAAGCAGTTCTATTCTTTGATTCACTATCACTCTGCTGAGGCACTTTAGTCTGCCTGCAGAAACCAAGTAGCACATACAAATAATAATATGCTAATACACATAATTCTATAACACATGTATTTCTGTTAAATCCACCTGGACTTCAGTCAAAAATGCATGTATTGAATTAAAAAAAGTGTTGTCTTTATATCAGAGCTGCCTCTTGCCCCAGGGAAGGGCAGGGTGAGGAGCCCCTGCCCCTTTGCTGGGGCGTTTGGAGCCTCTCACAGGAGACAGGGAGGGCTTCAAAGTGTTCCCTGACATTAATACAGGCAAAGGAAACCAGGTGCAGCTCAGGGAACATTTGAATGCTGGGAACTGGTTTTGTTTTTTATTTAAATCAGTGAGAAAGTTTAAAAAAAAAAAAAAAGCACAAACACTATACTGCATAAATCCTCTATCTTTTCCTTTCTAGAGCTGCATATTTATATAATGAGCCATAAGCTTTCCTAAATTCTCACAAAGCTTATGTTGACATTTTAATGTCATGAATTCTGGGAGGGTAAAATGCAGCTAATACCAAAAAAACCAAAAAAATACTAACCACCACTTCTGTTAGAATTCTTCCACTATTAATTTTGCAGAGGTCAGCCTTTTGCCTTGCTGTTTTAAACATGCTGTGTAGGCATCTGTTGGAATTTCTGGGATCCCCAAATATATTTGGGGGTTAAATCAGGTAATTTTATATAAAAGCAGGCAATTTTATATATAGTATATGTAATTATATAATTGTTTCATATCATAAAAGCAGCTAGTGTTATATATAGTATACATAATTATATAATTATTTTATGTCATAAAAGCAGTTGGTGTTATATATAGTATACATAATTTTATAATTATTACATATCATAAAAGCAGCTAATGTTATATATATTATATATATTTATATAAATATTTTATATCATAAAGCAGTACATTTTATATATTATATATGCATATATACTATAAATGATTACATTTTATATATACAGTATATATATGTACATATACTATATATGTATCTATATAGTATATGTATGATATTATTTTATATCATAAAAACAGTTAATTATATATATTATATATACTTATATAATTATTTTATATAAAAGCATAATTTTCTACATATAATCTGTAATTACAAAGTTCTTTTATATCATGAAAGCAGTACATTTTATATATATGATTATAATATATTAAATCATAAAAGCAGTTAATTTTCTATGTATTATATATACTTATGTCACTATTTTAGATCATAAAAGCAGTGCAATTTCTATATATCATGTATAATTACATAATTCTTTAATATCATAAAAGCAATCAATTTTACATATTTTATATATGACTATATTATATATCATGAAAGCAGTTGGTTTTCTATATATAATGATATTATATTGAATCATAAATGAAGTCAATTTTATATATAGTAGATATAATTATATAATGATTTTATATAATGAAAGCAGTACATTATGTACATGATAATATATTAAATCATAAAAGCAGTACATTTTCTATATATTATATATACTTATGTCACTATTTTATATCATAAAAGCGCTATATTTTACATATATATTTATAATATTGAATCATAAAAGGAGTCAATTTGATATATATTAGATATAATTATATGATTTTATATCATGAAATCAGTACATTATGTATATGATTATAATATATTAAATCATAAAAGCAGTACATTTTCTATATATTATATATACTTATGTCACTATTTTATATCATAAAAGCGCTATATTTTACATATATATTTATAATATTGAATCATAACAGGAGTCAATTTGATATATATTAGATATAATTATATGATGATTTTATATAATGAAAGCAGTACATTATGTATATGATTATAATATATTAAATCATAAAAGCAGTACATTTTCTATATATTATATATACTTATGTCACTATTTTATATCATAAAGGCAGTATATTTTACATATATATTTATAATATTGACTCATAAAAGGAGTCAATTTGATATATATTAGATATAATTATATGATTTTATATCATGAAATCAGTACATTATGTATATGATTATAATATATTAAATCATAAAAGCAGTACATTTTCTATATATTATATATACTTATGTATATATAATATATAGAAATAATATATATTAAGTATATATATGTTAAATATCTATAATTCTATAAATTATATATACATTTAACATATATATTTATAATATTATATTGAATCATAAAAGAAGTCAATTTGATATATTAGATATAATTATGATTATTTTATAACGTAAAAACAGGTAATTTTTTATATATAGTATATAATTCTTTAATATCGTAAAAGCAGTCAATTTTTCTTATTTTATATATTATTATATTTATAATAAAATCAGTTAATTTTATATATATTAGATATTATTATATGATTATTTTATATCATAAAACCAGTTAATTTTCTATATATCATATATAATTATATAATTCTGTTATATCGTAAAAGCAGTCAATTTTATATGTATAATATGTATAGTTGTAAAATTATTTTACATAATATAATCAGTTATATATGTAACGCACGCAGTTGGAGGAAAGCACGTGGGACTTTTTCCAAAAAACTTTTTTTTTTTTTTTTTTCCCTGCCAACCCTCTATAACATCTACTAAAAATACTTTCAGAGGACCCAAAAAAACCCTTTTCCCAACAAAATACGAGCGAGCTGTGCGGTGCAACAATGGGAGCAGCAGGGCTGGGGCTGCAGGCCGCGCAGGCCGGGATGGAGGGATGGGGGATGCTCCCCTCATTAGCATTCCCCATGGGTAGCGGGGCTGTCGGTGGGGGTGTCGGGGCAGGAATGCCATTGTGCCGGGCCCCAGTGTTTGGGGACAAACACTGCTGTGGAGGGGACGTGTGAAAAGGCCCCGGAGCTGACAGTGAATGAGGGAGGCTGTGCTTTCTGCGCGCCTCAAGCAGGGAAGCTGTCACTCACCGGCCCGCCGCAGCCAAACAGAGGCCAAAAGAGAGGGCTCAAATACCTTTTAAAATGATATTAATGGTTTTTAAACGTTTCCTTCATTCGGGGTTGCGCTGCCGGCCTGGCCCGTGCTAAATAATATCAGTTGAGAGCAGGTAAATGAAGGAACATCTCCCTGCCACAGTGAGCGTTCACTCTGGAAGATGTAGGTGTAGAAGTATTCGAGGATCCCAAGTTTCTGTCAGTATTTAGATGGCTTTGAGCACTCACAAGGGTTTATCAAAATGTGGATGTGGTGGTTAACAAGCACAGCTGCTGCTGAGGTTTTACTCTGTGTGCTTTTATTTTTGGTGATATGTGTGGGGAAGAGGGGACTGAGCTGGGATGAGAAGTGACAGGAAACTGTGCTGAATGTTCATTAGCTTGATCTAGCAGAACTTACAGTAATAGTAATTAATCATTGGAAGCACAGCAAATTACATTGCATTAAAGTAATGGAGCTAGTATGCAAAATACCCACAAGGAAACAAAAGGGAATAAAATTATTGACTTGCTTCTGTTATGTGCTGGTTTGGCTATGGGAAAACAAGCTTAAATGCACTGCTTCAAACTGAATAGCCAACATTTTTTCTAAGCCACGTGAATAAATATCATAATTCAGGAGGCTTTCCTCATTTTGCTGTGCAGATCTGCAAAAAATATTACTGATTTAAAAAAAAAAAATTGAAATACAGCCAGCAACAGAACAAAGGAAAAAAGAAAGTCTATATTTCTTCTATTTTCTTGTGTTGCTCTTTTGAAACTGCTGACTCAAGTTCTGGAGGCTGAATACCTTTGTGAGATACAAACAAAAGCTTTGTTCCGTAACTTTTCATTTTTGTGCTTTATAAGAAACATATTTATCACTACTATTCAGTTGGTTTTCACAGATTGCAGTAATTACATTGTTCAGTAAGAATATTAATTACTTATTTGTTTTCTTTTCCCCTCATATGAATAAAATGCAAACTAGTTTGTAGGTATAATAGTTTTCAGGGGGTTTGCCTGGTAGAAACTGATAAAATGATATGCTTTTACCAAGTATTTTTAAACTGTATGTTTTTCCTATAATTTCTATATCCACACTTGTTCACAGAGTTATCAGAAATTTGTACCAAATGAACCCTGTTTGTAATGCTGTTTTCAGAAAACCAGATTATATTGTGATAAACTCAGCATAATAATTATTAGCCGTTATTTGAAGGAAACGAGAACTCCATCAAAATTTTTAACTTGGTTTCTGAATCAACACAGTTTTGTATTTGTGTTTTTATGGGTTATGAAAGAATATATTCTTAAAATAACTCGAGTATCACAGCCTCTGTTCATTAACATCGCCCCCTCCTTTTTTGTAGACCTAAATCATTTTTGTTTCCTCTTCCATGAAGCTTCTCTTTTTCTAATTTTATATGACACTGACTCATGCTCTTGAAGAGATGTTAAGTATCTTTATTCCCTTCTTTAGAGGTCACAGAAAAATAGATTTTTTTTGTGTCTGTTTGCCCTGTGTGGAGGGGGCAAAATAATCCTGTGTTAAAGTGAAATTTGTGTGGAGCAAGATTCAGTATGAAAACTGTAATATTTCACCCTGGCTTCCTATTAAAATAATATAAAAATAGTGTTTTGGTAATTTTGAAATAGAAAGCTGCCCTCTTGATAGTTCATCTAAGTGATTCTTAGAATGTTGGGCTGTTTATAGACTTGAGTGAGGCTTGAGATTTTTCCCACAGCTTAGCTGCATTCTAGTTACCAGAAGTATTTTAAGAACCTTAAACTTGTGTCTTTTTCAGAGTGTCATGCCTTGAGCAGGCCTAACATCAGTTAAATGAAGTGAAAATTGCATTCTTGTCTTGATAGAGATGAAAATGGATTTCTGGTCATGAAATAGATGTAGTTGTCACTTTTTTAAAAAGGTGTCAGCAGTTTGCTTCAGCAAGTAAGGTGCCAATTCAGTATGACAGTAAACTTGTGATCTGAGCAATCAATAAAATGCTTCAATAACTTCTGCTTCATTACACTTATAATAAGAGGCTATAGATCTGTGGCACATAAAATGTTGATAAAGAGGATATGTAGGGACTCAGTGTGACATTTTGTTTTAGTAATACAGTAAGTGCAATGTTGCCATCTAGAGTTTGTGCATAGGTAATTATTCTGAGAGAAAAAGCCCCGGTGAAAAAATAAACATTGATGCTTCCAGGCCTTGTTTGTTTCCATCACTTTGTGGCATGTGTGTCTATCTGTATGGATTAGTTCATTTGCCTTGCCAAAAAAATTGTGTAGGGCAGGGAAAGGAAGAGAATTTCAATTATTTTTATGCTTTTTCATTAAATACTGTGTAAGGACGTGATTCCCCCCATTCCAAGCTAAGGTTTAAATGCATCTAAGGAACAATTATCACTTAAATAGGTGAACTTGTTGCCAGCTACTACCAAAAATCACTGCCATGGTTTGACACCTGTAAAAGGGGAAGAGGGAAGCTTTGTAATCCCCAGGGAGTTGATGTTGTGGTGCTGCACGTTCTGACCAAGGGTTCCTGCAGTTCGTTTATGCATTATGAGACCATAAATGGCTCCTGCTGACTGTTCATAAACATTGCAGGGGAATTGTCTCTGAGCTATTTATCTTGGGAGAAAATTATTTTGATATGTTAAATAGAGGGGGTTCTACCCTTTTAATATGGGCGGCACCTGATTGATAGAACCTACAAAGAGCCATATTGCATTTTGAATAAATTAAACTTTATTTAGATCTACAGAGGCTTTTGTTTCACAGGGAAAGGAATGGAAACCCGAAATTCTTCTGAAAAGTATTTTTAAAAGATGTAGAACCAACAGTTCTGTCTAGCAGCATGGAGTATGGGCTTATGTAGTTCAGCAGTCTAAGTGTTTTATTTCAGTAAAAAGAAGTGGTTGAGGTTGTTGGAGACTGGTAATTAAAACCATCTTTGTATAGACAATTCTAAGGTGAGTAGCTGCACAGATACAGAATGTTTGTTAAGAGAGTAACAAAATAAATATTTTCCTTTTTATGAGCAGCAAGAATGATGCTGCCTCTGGCTTTGCTTCAATTTGGTCTCTAATTTATAAACAATTTGTCTCCTGAGTATCAGAGCCTTATTTTAAATTTGGTGGCTACTCATGTGCCATTTCCTGATGAGGCATTCTGCTAACTCTGTCCTGTGCTTTGTCATCAGCATTTCATTGTTAATTCCTTCTGCACAGATCATAAATACAGGAGAGTAAATGGTGGAAATCTGTCTGAAATTGTGCTGAGGAGTTAAATGAATACTCTGAGAATGTCATTTCTGGATTGTTTTTCACCATGAACTGGCATTGAACATGAATGTTTGCTAGAGAAATATGGTTCATGCTAAAAAAAGTCACTTATTAGTCAAAAGAGCACAGATGGGGGATGATATTCTTCTGCAAATTAGAAATTAAGGGACCTTTTGGGACTAATGAAGTTTTAATTATAGCAGGGGCCAGCATCTTTGTCCACTGTATTTACCACTCAGGTCTGATTCAGCCTCACTGGCCACAGACCTGTTCACCTTTTGCATAAGTTGTGTCCTGAGGTGCCTTCTGCAAAATCAGGTGAATCCAAACAGGACATGGATTCTTTGGTGATGACAGGGAGGCAAAAGGAATTTGTTACTTTCCATTTTATTATCCATTTTGTCACCGGACTGCCACCAAACACCTGTGCAAGTAATGTGTCTCTGCACTGAAATATGGATTTCACTCTTTTTTTTTTTAGCATTTAGAATTCACACACTGGGAAGTCTTAACACTTAGTCCAGGCTAACAGTGTTTGATGGCATAAAAATAATTCTGATCAGCTGGAACCAAGTTCTAACAATGTGTCAGACAGAGACAGACCAACATTCCTGGATTTTATCAATCTGAGGTAGATATTGGCACACTGAGATTATTTCACTTAATCCCAGCCTATTTATCCTTCTTTGGGGATTGTGCAAGGTCAAACTACATCACATTTGAGAGTGAATAAATGTATCCTCAATCACTTCAGCTGACAAAGTTGTTAAACAGAGTAAATGGAATGTGTGCCTGTGTCTGGGGGCACTAACACATTCTGCTGGTGTAAGTGGGTTTATAACAAATTTCTGAGCTTTCAATATCATTCTGTTATTCCCAACTAAGAATTATTGGTTAAGCAAAGAGGTTTTCACTTATATTGTTCATTAAAAAAAAATCTGTAAATAATCCACATAGCACTACACAGACTTGAATAAAGATTAGTTTCAGATATCTCCTCTTCCAAGCTCAGTAAGAAAACAGCTAAATATCCACCTATGTCAAGTGGGATTAGATTTGCAGTAGAGTCCTGGCTGCCACCAGTGTGCAGCACTGACTTTTTTTTTTCCTTTTTGAGAGTTAAATGAAATGCTGCAGAATTATAAGATGTACTCTTTGAGCTAGTTCTTCTGCTAAGCCTATTAAAAAGTTGCTAAAATAAAAAAAATAGAAGCTCAGAACTTTCTGACTATTCTCTATTCTGAAAATAAATTGTTGCATTTAGCAACTTTGAAAGTAATTAGGGAATTCTATTGCTGAAGTCAGTGGAAGTAGATTTGACAGATTTCCTCTAAATTACTCAACCACCTACAGGTACTACTGCCAAGATTCTTTTGAAAGGAGAATAAATTTTCTGGAGTTGCAACAGCAGAGTGAAGGGGTGTTGTTTGATAGATTCCCTGAGCTGTTTCAACACCCACAGGTATTTATTTGTAAGGAAACAATCATGCAGAGCCTTCAGCTGGTCGGAGAGGGCACAGCATTCCATCTTCACCTGACATCCTATCTGCTCTCCCAGCAGCCACCCACTCCTCCCCAAACAAAGCTCACCAAGAGCCTTTGCTGTCAATGCTCAAGAATATCAATGTTTCTTAAAGGCATCCAAACAGGATAGAAAAAGTCATTGTTCCTCAAAGGGATTGAGGTGGGAGAAGGAAAACTGTCTTTAGGATTGATTGGTATTCCTCACATTCTTTCCTAATTAATCAATGTTGTTCTTTAATTGTTAGACCCTCTCAAAGGTAATCATTTACTGGCTTAGAAGCTGAATGTAAGGGGAAAAAAATAACCAAAAAGATGAAAATCAAAGTTTTATTTGCTTTATTCTCTTTTTAGTTTGACTTGTTTCAGACTTGCAAGGACTGGTTTGTCTTGTTTTAAACAAGCAAGTCCTGAAATACTCTGCATGGGTTCTTCAAATTGCATATATTTTAGCTAAGGGGGTTTAACAGGAGGCCCTTAAGTTTGTAAAACTGAAACGTTGTGATGTTGAATATTTCTCCAAGATGCTTTTTTCATACTATGGTTTTATTTCCAAATACTTTTAAAAATATTTATTCCAGTATTGCCTAAATGATCCAAAAAGACCAGGCCTATTTATTGTGCATGCACTGGATTTATTATTTGTCACACAAATGTAGGATCCTTTACCTTATAGTGTAATGTTATTGAAATTATTATATATTTAAAAATTTGACCATTTTTCTTCTATTATATATTAAATTTTTTTTTCTATGATCTATTTTAAAAATTGACCATTTTTCCAAAGCCTTTAAACTTGTTTGTACTCTGTAAGAATCTGTGTCTGGTAAAACAGTACTCTTCTTATTTTTTAACAGTTTGCTGTGTTTATTATTTTCCTTGATTTATTACTTAAATTCAATATTAGCAACATAAATATTGCCATTTAAAAATTAAACTATTTCAGTTTTATTTTGAATGTATTAGGGATGTGAATAAAAACTGTCTTGTCGGTTTATGGTGTATTTAAGGACATTGAAACAAATTACTTCTAAACTTCCTTCTCTAGCAAACAACACTAAATCCATCCTTCTCTTCTTCTTGCTGAATAATTTTTTTCACAACCCTTATGCTAAGGAATAGAGCAGACACTTTGCTTGGTACAGCTGCAAATAGTGAAGTGCTGCACTGCCAGACTTCTGTGCTGTGAAACAAGTATCCAGAACATGAGAGATTTCTGCTGCCCCATCCCACTGGTGCTCATATCTTGATTTATGAGCTGCATTCTTTTGTCCAGAGTGACAAACCTGTGTATCCTGTCACTATCTGGGTGCAGTCAACAATCTGTATTTCTTTGCCAGCTTAATCTTCTCTGCACATTCTCTGCTTTACCGACACACACATACTGACTTAAAACAAATTTTTCCTACCATTGTAGCAAAGAAAGCGGTTGTCAATATTATTCATTGTGAGTTTGTCCCTGAACTATCTCAGCTGACTCATCCAGCTGAGTCACCTAAGTTCCAATCTATCAAATGTGTATCTTGTCTTCAAAAAACTATTTCTGATAATTTATTGGTAAGTGAGATGATTTCCCAGTTTGTATTCTGCAGTTGTTCAAAGGAAAAGTAAAATTCATTTAGGCTAACTAACAGAATTTATGGGCACTATATATCCATAACTTTATAAATGAACTGCAAATCTGAGTTGGCCTCTTAGTCCAAGTTGCAAACTTTATTCCAAAACTGTCCAGTGGTGCAGGAACAAGCTGTTGTTAGCCCAGCCTGATGTGATCACCAAAGCACCTCAGAAGGGCTGAATTTCAGCTGGCTTTGCCCATTTGGAGACCCAAATGTTCACCTCTTCCCAGGCAGAATGGTTGGGTGTGTGTCTTTTCCCTGTTACATCTTCCCAGGATCACATTTAGGAGAGTCCAGGTATTGCCTGCCAGGAGGAAAGAGGAATTTTATAATTTACCAGGATTCTCTCAGTCCTTGTTTGTCCGGGTAGCCCAAAATAGGGATGTTCTGGAAGAAAGGATGTGGATGCATTGGGTAAAATAAAAACCATGTGAAATGGCATGTTCTGCCCTGCTTCCCAGACTGGGCTGGTAGTAATAGTTTAACAAGGTGTCCTAAAATGTGTATAACTGCGCGTTCTTGCAGTAAAACTTCTCTGCAATCCATGGTCACTGCTGATCTTGGCTCATTTGAAAATGTAGAAGGTAGAAATGGTACATGAAAAAGGAAAAAGTGCTCCCCAGTTAGAAAAAAGACAAGTATTCAATGAGCTGCTGCACCCATTCCTCAAAAACACATAGCAGGAAAAATACTCTTGAAGATCTGATAGAACTCTTTAAAAGGCACAAAACTTGGTCTAAGGACTAATTTTCCACGTGAAAGGAGACAATTACCTCACTAAAGTCTTAAAGAATTTGTACAATTCTCAGAAATTTAACCATGTTAAAGCCAGCAGTAACATGGTTTTGCCCTGCCAAGAAAGAAAATAGCACAGACTTTTCTGGAAGAAAGTCTTGTGCAGATAACCAAGTGTCTGTCGAATGCTTTGTGGTTAATCACTTATCTCCCAAGGCCCAGAAAAGTCAAGTCCAAAGTCTGTAAAAATGGAAACAGGTTGTCAGTGTTGATGTAGCTGAGATAACTGAACAATCTTTATTGATAATTGAACAAATGCCTTGAAATATTCCAAATAACTGCAAGGACATTAAAGCTGGGGTAACTGTTGCACTTGTCTGCCAGAGGACTTTGTGAAAAGTCTGAATTAAGGATTTAATTCCAGACTGAATTAAGGATTTAAAAAGGTAGAACAACCAGGAGCCATATTATACAACAATAATACTTATTAGGTCAAATTTCTAAAATAAAATTGAGGCTTCTGCTCCCTGTTTTGCTACAATAAGGCTGTCTGGGAACTTCACTGCTCCAATGATTAGAAGATTTCATCTAATTTTCATTTAAAAAATTTTTCATGTCTCTTTAATATAAATTCCTTCCTTTTTTAATAGAATTTGCCTGAAAATGCTCTGCCTCCTCTCCATATATTTTTAAAGAGCAGTCATATCTGTTTTTAGCCTTTTTCTTTAATTCATAGACTAAACTAATTCTCTTGTGGGAGATGCTCTACATTGTTTAACCACAGTAATATTCCTCAGTGCAGCTGTTTTTGTTCTTGCTAGAACATAAAATATCCACATTATTTCAAGCTATTTAATGGCTTGATAGGGTGCTTTCTAGTTTCATGGATATTTTTTAATCCTTTTTTATTTAGAATTTATATTCACTCTTTTCTATTCATACGATGACCTCTCTGCCATGAAAATGTGTTAAAAATATTTGGGTTTTTTATATCAAAATAGAAAATGAAGAATGTTTTATTGCCTTCAGTATGTTAAGTCTTTGAGTTTTACTCTCTAGGTCATACCATACTATTTTTCATTATTAACTTACAGTGCTACCTTACCATACTTATTCTGTATTTTCTAAAAAAATTCATTCCTCTCAATACTCATATTCCAGGCATAACTTTCCAGTGTGTTTGCTACCTGAGTGATACAGGGTTTCATTCTTGTTAAGACATCCGGGGATTTTTGTTAGTTTTTTTCCATTGGTATCATCCACTCCAGGATTTTTAGAGATCACACCCTCTTTTTTCTAGTCACACAGTAACGTCTGAACCTTGCCAATTAATATCTTCTACAATTTTATCTATTCCTTGGATTGTTAAAATTGAAAGTGAAAAATAATGAAAACCTCTTTTCTCATTGCCCTATTCTTAGTGGTCATTTTAGCTGCTAAAATGTGAGCAGGTAGTAAAGGATATAAATTTCTTGAATGAATGAGATCTGCAAGACTGAAGATAACGTGGCTCTCCTTTGAAATTCTGGATAAGTATTTTTTAATACAGTGACTATTATCCATAAAGTTATGTTTATGGAATGTCATAAGTATATTGAGTGTGGAAGTACTTAGAAAAATCTGTTTGATAAAAGAGTCAAGCTTTTATGTGTTGGTACTTCAAAAGGTCAAAATCAAATTTTATTTTATTGTTCTTCAGTCCTTATTTCTTGGTTCTTTGTCAACTTTGGAAAACATGTTCTCTCCTGAATTTGTTTACAAAAATTATCTTCTGGTTTTATAGTTTTACTTTGTGGCACATTTTATCCTATTTAATTTCCAAATATGGATGTATCATTGTACAACAGGGTAGTGCAGTTATACTGAAGGGTATGACTGTGTTCTGTATTGCTGAAATTCCAGCTGATGGGAAATTAGGTGGAAGAGTGCAAATTGAAAAGTAATTCTTGTAGCTGCTTATTGGGGGCACTGTTGTTTCCATCAAGTTCTTCTCTCTCCATGGTGGTTGATCCCTTGTGCAGGCTGCCCTAGAGCAGCAGAGGCTGGGCAGAGCTACAGAATAAAGCAGGGATTGATTCAAAGCATCTCCTCCATGGATCCACCTTGGGCAGCACCAGAGCCCAGCCAGGGCTGCACCCAAGATGACCCAAAATGGCCCCAAAATGCACGAGCGCTCCCGGGCTCTCTCCCTGGGATCAGTTCTGCTCCATTTGCACCTTGCAGTTCATTGTCCCATTCCAGCTTTAGCCCAGGCAGTCCCACCCTGCTTGTTTTTCTCTCTGCAGCCCACGGTGTTTGTGCTCTGGGGCTGAGATTGGGATCATTTGTCCTTGGTGCCCAGCTGGAGCAGGAATTGTTTTGTCTCCCTGCTCTGTGCACAGAGCTCACCATCCCTGAATGTGAAGCCCAGACCCACACACTAAAGCAGCACAGAATGTGGAAAATAGAAAAGCTGAACCCTGAGGCATCGTGGTAGTTACAAATACCTGCTCTCCCAGCCTTTGTCCCTTTTCTTTTGCACATGGAGATGGAAGAACTAAACAGTTTTCCCTCTTCATAAGGGATTTATTAACACTGCTGATTTGTTAACACTGTAAAAACTATTGGTTATTGATTCCAGCTATGATCTTCCACTATCATTGAGGGAGAGTCTCAGGCCTAATGCTCTGCTTAAAGAAAGTTTCCAACTCCCTTCTCTTGGCTGACTTTGGTGTGAGAAATTTTGTCGTGTGGTGCAGGTCTCCATCAGCCTTCTGCTGCTTGGTTTGTTTCCTTGGGCAGGTTGGTTCTCCTGGACTGCAGTGACCATCCCAGCCAGGGGCAGGGCTTGGAAAATTTGCTGGAAATTATTTGCTCTGAAAACACCCAGTGAAGGAAATCTGTAAATCTGAATATTGAAGTTTTAACTCTTTCAGGTTTACTAAACTATTTGCCCAAGTCTTATTACTATATTTAGTATTGTGTTTTGCCTCCCCTCCCCTTCTTCTTCTTTCTTTTCTTTAGATAAGGATTACATTCTTTCTTATGTCATATAAACTAAAATTTACTTTTGAAGATTACTGCAAATGTCACTGAACAATGGACATTACATGCAGGAAAAACAACCTGGTGTCAGGAAATATAACAATCAAGGGAATGTTTTCCAATGGCAATAGCATTTCCATTATTCCTAAATGATGTAAGTTTTTATTTGCAGGAAACTTGCCACCTTCTAAGGAATGGTGTAAATCAAGATGTTCCCAGCCTTGATTTACTTTTGAAAAGTTCACAACTTATATGAAATACAGATTTTAGGAAAGAATTACTTCTGTTGATCTTATAGAGATATATCATTGCTGAGCTCAGTTTGAACACTATGTGTAGTATTCTTCTAAGGGATGAAATTTGCTTTAAAGCTTGCCATTTAAAGAATCAAATTGACATTTGGCTTGGTCTGATTGCAATATATCTTAATTTTGCAGTATGTATTTTCTGCCTGGGGAGGAGCACTTTTGAGGGTTCTGCACATTTTATCAATACTGTTTAATTTATCCTTAAATCAGGCTTCTGTTGAGCATTGGACCAGTCTCGTGGCCCCTCTCTGAATGGCAACCATGGGATGCAGATATCCTGCAACATTCCCTGTTTTCCCAGGGCTGGCATCTGGCTGCTCTGTGGATTCCTGAGGCAGTTCTGTGAGCACTGATGCCTCCAGGTCCCCATGTGATGGAGCTGCAGATGGAGCAATGCACTCTTCTTTTCCTTGTTTTGATCATAATGGGGAGCCTGTTTGTAAATGCTTAAAAAAAGCTATTTCCCCTTTATTAAAAGTGAAGAAACCTCCAATTTATAGAGAGAATTTTTGTGTCTTTTCTGTCATCTTCTCTTTAATGTATTTCAGCGAGCTTTTCCAACTCACTAGATTTCTTCGTTTTTAATTTGATGCCACACAAATCTCATTTTAATGATGTTGATCAAAAGCAATTTCCCATGTTTAAATACTAGCTGAGGAAATAGCAATGGGGTCTTTAAGGCCATTGCTGAACAAGTGCCTGACTAGGGATATCTCTACTCATTGATGTTAAAGAAATAAAAAAAAAAATGATGCAGGATAAATAGCATAATTTCTGAAGTAAAAAAAAAAAATCTATGAAGTGCTGTTTCTATACATTCTATAAATGTCTCAAATATCTACGGTGTAAAATAGATTATTTCAAATTATCCAGCTGCTGATATTTATAACTTCTGTAATGTGAAGTGATGTAAGTTCATATTACATGCAGCTGAAATCTGGAAGATTTGGGTTGAAGTGTAGCTTATGCTTAGCTTTGGGTTGCAGACGGCCATTTCTGCACCTTACCAAGTAAAAAATAGCAAAATGTTCTAGCTTTGGTCATAGAAAAACCTTTACAAACGAGGTGTTGTATTTCTAGATAAGTGCAGGTGTAGCTGATTCTTTACTAAAATGGCAAACCTTTCCTATGCACAACCTCCCAGCATTTTATCCTGCTACTTAAGAACTATTAATCCTTTGTCTTCATAGCAGCCTCAAATTAATATTTGCATAAAATTCTTCAGATCATTTCATTATTTTGTTTAATAGAGTTTTCCTCTTAAGATTACAGCCTCTTCCATTAAATTGCAAATTATGCAAACAAAGTACGCCTACTTAACTTGGGCAATCCTGCTTTGCCAAATGACTATTGTTTCACTGCTCATTTCTTCAGAGGATTACTTTTTAAATTAGTGAACTAAAATGAAAAAAGTGCATGTTTCTCCTCTCTTGTTTGCAACCCATAATTTTCCTCAGGCCAATTTAAGGTATATTGTCTTTTAGAATGACATTAAATTAGACCTCAGTCATCTGCTTCCTGTCACTTTCTATTATTTTGTACTTGTTCATCAATCCTTGGGGGAAATCAAAGCCTGTGTGGCTCCCATTTGAATCTGCATAATTCTCAGTGATGGCTGGGTCAGGAGGTGCCTCCCCATGATATTTAAATTTCTATCATAACTGGAGCCATTAACTCTTCCATGATGTGGTCATTCCCATAATCTTGTCAGTATGTATTGTGTTCTTCATGAAAGTATTTTCAACATTAAATTTAATTCCAAATGATGATGCTTTGATGTTGATAAGAATGCCACTGGGGTTTTATAATGCTTGTATTGTCTTAGTCATGTATGTACCTGTTCTTAGGCCATTCTAACTGCAGCTGGCAGCAATTTTTGGAAAGACCCTTTACTCTTTTTCTTCTGCTCTGAAAATAGTGTGAGTATCGATTTGATTTCTTAACATGCAAGCTATTTTGCTCCCAGAAATTAACTTCTGGTTGTACTTAAGTACAGCTTCCCATGCTATTTGTGAAATTCAGAGTGACCAGTGGTGGCTCTGGAGAGGGTGTCCTGTTTGGCAGTTGTGCTGGGATGGAAGAGGAGAAAATGGCCACCCCACCACAGCTACAGGATGATGGGAAGAGGCAGAGCAATCAAATAATTGTATAGGTCAGGAGATAAGAATGAGGTATTTTGGTGGAAAATCTGGTAAGGGGAGACACTGAGAGAGGTAGAGGCAGCCTGTTATCCAGGAACATGGCATGGCAGCAGCTGATCCTTCCCTGAATGGTCACACCCAGTGAGTTCCTGTCCTGGCTGAGTTTTACAATCATTATCTTGGCTGGCACTCTGAGCGCCCAGAGAAAGGCTCTCCACAGCTTCTGCAAGTTCTCCAACCTATTGTATGTGTTGGTATTTTACATATCTTATAATTAAGATCCTGTGGCACATTCAGATCCTCATCTTTTTAATCCAAACCAAATTGGTGTTAATTTTCAAGTGCTGTGCATTTGCACTCTTTGTGAATGCACTAAGTGGTGCTGAGGTTTCAGAAGCTCTGCTCCCTTCTGTCTCCAGGCAAAGTAAACCAGTAATGCGTGTCTGGCTAGAAATCCTTCAATCCATGATTCTGAATCGTTCAAATCTGCTGAGAATAAAGCAGGGTTTTCCCAGCCATCAGATCATCTCAGAGATCTCAGCCAGATATGTGAACACTGGACCACTTTCACCTTTGGCATGGCTCATACCTTGTTCAATGCATTGCCAGACAGAATCTTGCAGGAAATCATCCAAACCCTGACCTCCCTGCTGCACACAAAGACCTGGATTCCCCATGTGCCTGCTTTGCACTGTCAGGGAGATGGTTTCAGCCCTCTGATTTTCCACCTAGCCCCAGGCCCGTGCCAGCTGGCAGTGCTTCCCTGGGGAGCATTGCAGCCTGGGCTGCAGAGCTCCCTGCGCTGTCCTGCCCCACCGACAGCACACAAGGCTGGTGAATCCCCCAAATTTGCCCTGAACCAGGACAGATGGGCACTGAATGACCAACCTACAGGGCCTCCCACTGGGTGCTTACAGGAAAATCATCTTTCTTTGGGTTGTGTGGGTATAAAGGTGGAGATAACACAGCAGAAAGAAAAAAATATTTGAAAAGGTTTCTAATTTTGGCTGTGCAACGCTCAGTGAACAGCTCGGCCACCAGTGATGATCACAAGGCTCTCATTTTGGGAGCACACCCTCCTTGTGCTTTTTGGGTTGTCACTCCACTTTTCTCCTGGATTTTTGCTTAGCAAGCTGGTACAGTGCTAAATGAAGAATTTTCTGGGAATAACATTGATAAACACACAGACGCTGGAGCTGTTGCCAGGTTCCTGCAGCCTCTAACAGAGAAGATAAAGGAAACCAATGCTCCCTCAGATGGAAGCTTTATCAGAGAACATAAAATACTCCATCAGATGGTTTTACCCAAGGGGCTTGGGCAAGATCAGAGGCATCCCAGCCATTCCTGACCTTTCCATTTGGAAGGATCCCATGCAAGGATTCCATCCAGATTATGTACCAAAGCAATATACCAGTGTGCAAAGGCCTTTTAGAGCTGGACATGAAACAAAAAATGTTATTTTGATGGCTCTGGCCAGAGATGATTCTTCCACTGTTTTGCTGCCTGACCCAGCTGGAAGAATTTCCCAATTTTCAGTTTGTGAGAGGCTCACGGGCCTGAGAGTTCTCTCTGTCAGCAGAAATTGTAGCTACAGCTTCTCACTATCTTTGGCTATGGCATTTTCACGTGCCTCAAAAGCACTTTCTGGTGTCATTTTTAAATAGACTGATTAGTAGATATGTTGAAAGTCCTCAAAGTTCATTGCTTTTTAGGTATATTCAGCAGTTCTGAGGCCCTGTTCTCCAGATATGCCCACTTTTATTTCTTTATTTGAGTTGGTATTGTTTGGGGAAATTTTTAGTGTTAATAAAGAACTTTTTTTTTGCTTTTGTTTGTTCATGGGGTTTTGTTTGTTTCTAATTCAAAAATGCCAGGAGAATTTATGTTAGTCCACCATTAAAAATTCAGTCAAGAATACCTGAGTATTCCAAAGTTAAACTATCTCACTGGGAGGTGATTGTAAGCAAAGGTGGCCCAGAATATATTTCAAAATTAAGCTTTCACTTAGTAATCTGGAAAATTTGAGTGGGATTATTTGGTTTCTCATGACAAAAGCTTCCTGTTAGACCTTGGGCAAACCATGGTGTTCTTGCTGTGAAATGAGAACAGCACATCTGCATTGTGTGATCTGAAAAGAGGAAAGTAAAATTGGAAACATTGAGATAAACCAGCATGGAGTGTGTAATATCTTAAGAATATGAAATCCAGTGTAACACAGTGGTTATTTTAATTAGTTTTGAGAGAAAAGCAAGGTGAGATAGTACATGTGTGTCTATATAAATTGCAGGTCCAGAATTACAGTATTGCAGAGGGATCTGTATTTTTTCCTTAAATTCTGTAGACTTTTTTGGACTTTTTTTGATGTAATGTGAGAATAAGAAGTATATGTAAATTTTTTTCATCATCTATGTACCCATTATAATTGATTTGCTTATGTGTGGTTTTTTTTTTTGTTGGTTTTTTTTTTGTTTTGTGTGAATACAACTATTAACCCAATCTATTTCCAAGACAAGTTCAATAACTGAGCTTCCTGGTCATGTTTAAAACCTTTTGAGGTGGTTTTGGTTGGTTAATTTAAGATTTTTTTTAATTTTCAGATTTCTTGGTTAATGTATTAAAGAGTGTGGTGGTTAATTGTTTAATTATTAACGAATTTATTTCTTGTTGTGAGATAGGATTAGGAGGAAGGCAAAGTAGGCTTAAAATTTAAAAGGATATAAAGAAAATTTTATTAATAGTGGCTAAAAGAAAGAAATAGTAAGAATCAGAATCAAGTTCCTTTTGTCTTTAATGTGTATTTTTCACAGAAGTATGTCTAACTTTTTAGTAGTTAAAAGCTTTACATCACTTCCCTAAATGTCTCTCTTGCAAAACTGCAACACCTTGCAAGACAAGGACACAAAAAAAGATTTGCAGTTCAAAGGCATCAATTCTTAGCCTAAATCCGATACAGGAATCTCACATTTGCTAGATTTTTCTCATAAAATGTGCCAATGGCCCAAAGTAAAGATCTGTGACAGGAAATGCATTTACTTAAGCTGCAAGAAGGGGAGGTTACAAATTGAAAATCTTTGAGGTGGGCAGGTCAGGTCTGTTGATGGCTGTGACAATGGATGGTCTGATTTCTGCCCCTGGATTTGGAATCCCCTGTCCATCAGAGAGCGGATGGCATCACTCTGCACATGAAATCTGATTTGTTTTGGGGTTATTTTTGCTGAAAAATTCCTTCCCTGCCGGAAATAGGTGTGGGTGGAATTTTAGTTTGACCTCTTATTTGGACTTCTGACTTCTAAATCCCTCATCTGATCCTTCCCTGCCCTGCTCTACTGTCGTCACTGGCCTCCACTTGTAAGATCCCAAATCTTTGCTCCCACGTTCCTTCCATCTGACTTTGATAGGAAACACATAATTATGATAATGAGCATTGTAATTGGAAATCTTTGTGGTGGGCAAGTCAGATCTGTTGAAGGCTGTGACAGTGGAAGGTATGAATGAATTCTGTCACTAGATTTGGGATTCCCTGTCCATCAGAGAGTGGATGGCATCACTCTGCGCCTGAAATCTGATTTGTTTTGGGATTTTTTTTTCTGAAAAATTCCTTCACTGCCGGAAATAGGTGCAGGTGGACTTTTAGTGTGACTTTTATTTGGACTTAGTCCTAAATCCCTCATCTGATCCTTTCCATGTCTTGCTCTTCTGTCATCGCTGACTTCCACACGTAAGATCCCAAATCTTTGCTTCCACATTCTTTCCATCTGACTTTTATAGGAAACACATAAATATGATAATGAGCATCATAAATTGTTAGAAAACGAACATTTTTTTTCCAGCTGAATGTTTTGCTATCTTTTCTAAGTATACTGTATACTGCACGTTGTTGTTTATTTGTTAATGTCCTGGTTAAGGGCAATTTGGGGAGAAAAAAGAAAAGGAAAGGAAAATGTTATTTATAAATAAAATTGAATTTTATTCACGAATGAATTTTATTCATTCATTATTTATTAAAATTGAATTTATGAATGAAAATTTTATTTCTGAAGGAAATGGACAGAAGATCTTGGAGTTGCCTTGTATAAAGATGTAAACGGTGCAGGAGGGAGGGTTCATTCCCTCAATATGGAGATTTATATATATATCATTCTGAGGCAAACTTTTTAAACTGAAAAGTTCCAAGAATAATTTCAGTTAAAAATGAAACAAAGAGTGCATTCTAAAGATACTGAATTATTAAGAATTACAGTTATTCTGTGCACTTCCTGCTGGCAGTATTCTATTTCACTGGAATTTAACCTTGAGATTATACCCCAGTGCACAAGAATTTTTTGTTCTATTTCTAATTAAAATGGTCATATAAAGAGAAGGTAACTTATTCTATACAGCGTCATTATTTTTAATATCCTTTGTAGAAATTTATTAAAATCTCTATTAATAAAAATTTTCAACTGGAAAGCAAATTGAAATACTTGTTTTTGACATGATTATTTTGGTCATATATTTTGGAAAGAATATATCCATGCCTTCACAAATTCTGAACTTTACAGTGAGGATTTGTTTGTATTTGTGAGATAGCCTTCACTGCGTGTTATCTTCTGCAACATTCACCTCCTCCAGAAATCCACCTGTACAAGTGCAAAGTTTAGTTATTTTTAAAGGATTCAACTCCTGTTCAGGTATTAAATAAAATAACTCAAAATATAGTGGAAGTATTAAACCTTATAATTATTGTAATTTTCAATATAATAGAGCTGAAGTTGATTAAAGATTGAGTAGGAGAAAACATAGGAACAAACTGAGATTTTTTTTTCTTTAAAGCAATTAGAATTTGTATGTATTATAGAACACAGAGGTTTTTTTGGTTAGTTTTTTTTTTTTTAAAACAAGTAAAAAGCATAAAAACCCAAATGTGCCAGCTCTGACATTTCCTGTCTGATGACAACGATGAGATCCAGCCTGTTAGGGCTTAAAATGAATGTCTTGTCTAATTTGTGCTCTTCAAATTTATTTCTTTCCTCCCAACTGTCTCATTTTACCCCACCTGTCACACATCACACTTTCACACCCCTACCTTACTTTTTCAGCTTTTACAAGCTTTGCCTTTTGAAAAACATCTTAAATGTGATCCAGTCTTTTCTCTTTAACTGTTCTCTTTAGGTTTTGCCTTTTTGTTTCTTAATTTCCTCATCTCTGTGCTATTTGCTCTTTTCCCTGTTAAATGAATTATAGAACTCTTAAGGAAAAGCAGAACAGTAAATTTAAATAACATGAAATGTAAATAATAAAAATATTCATGCTTAAGGGCATTGATATTTCCCTTAAAAAAAAAACAACTGCTCACACTCTTTGAATCATATAATTTAAATTAGACTTTACTGGATTCTCTAGATGTACAATTAATGTTTTAAATGTTTGAGATGTTTAGTTGCATCTTGTTAGAATTCTGGTGTTCTGCTTAAAATTTTGTCAATTCTGTGCAGCTGAACAGCAGCAGAGTTGGAATGAGCACTGATAAGGGGTGTGCACCTTGGAAGTCATTAACTTTTTTCATGTATTGATTGCTAATCTCTGAGATAAGGTGGCTTCTCAAATATTGATTTTATCTTTCTTATTTTGGATCATTTCAGTGCTTCCAATGTTTAAATATTGGGCATGAGTGGCTAAATATCTCTAGGTAGTCTGCACCATTAATATTATTAATTACCCTTGTTTATTAATGCTATTTGGTCTGGACTTGTGTCAGAATGTCCTCTGCCTTTGGGTGTCAAGAAATTTTGTCCAAGCCTCTAAACCACTGAAATATAGATGCAAATGCAGAAATTTAACTTCATAAACAATGACATGAGTGCTGGATTTGAAATTAGGTTGACTTGTTTGAGGAGATGGTTAAACCATACAGTCTTAATTTCAGTTAGTTATAATTGACAATAATTGACAGGTGAATTTAATTCCTTTTTAACTTGTTGAGTTCTTTTCTAGCTCCTTTCATGTCTTTTTATTGCACACTGAGAAACGCTTTTTGATTTTCTTTAAGGAGGGCACGGCTTCTTTCCTGTTTTGATAATCCTGAATTTTATTTTTGTGTTTTGTTTTTTTAAATATCATTCAACTTTTCCATTTAAGATTGCTAAATACACTCTGCAGAGCTGCCTGTCACACGTTAATGTCAGTGACTCTAAGCTATGTTTAAGTTATCCACTGGCATCTAGTAATTATCCAGAACCATGAAACACAAGGCAGTATTCTCTGATGTGTAAAATTTCCATTCTGTATGTACTTCTTCAGTCTTAAACACACCTAGACAAGAATGTCAGTTTAACTTTTGGTAACGTCTTTTAAAGTTTTTGGTTTGATTTTTTTTTTCCTTATAGTCCTTCTAAAGTTGAAACTATTGCAGCAAAACCAGCTTAAATGTAGGTGCCATAAGTTAAATGGTGACCTCTAAATGTGTTTATGGCTGCCTCAACTGAAACTTCTTTCAAAATTAATTCTGATTTCTTTAATGCTGTCCACTGAAAAGCATCTTATTGAAGTTTTAAACGATATAAGACTTAATCATAATATGGGGATTAATTTTGCTGGTGTGGGTTTTAAACAATGGAATCTCCACGACAAAGAATTTGTCCAAACCATTGATAATTTTCATCTGGAGTGAAAATTATCAATTTCTACCATTGATAATTTTCATCATTTTTCTGCTGTACTGGAGATGTACAGCAGCAATTCCATAAATGAGCATAACAGGAAGCTCTTGCTTCCTCCTAAATCTTGTTTTCTGCCCTCTGTTTTGAGACGCTGCCTCATAGGAAACTCATGCACATGGGCACAATGTATTGGTATCAGACACAAAGTCTGTGAATTCTGATAACTTTTCATCAGCCCTGCACCAAGAATTCTATTTTTTTAAATGATATCCTGCCAGCTTTTTCACAATCCATTAATTCCTGGATCAACATCAGAAGGAATGTCAGAGCAGACTGAAATTCCTGTAAGACACAGATGTCAGGATCAAAAGTCAGAGGCATTCTCGGAGCAGCAGGGAATCCTGCTCGTTAGACCTTAATCGTAACAATTAGTATCTGCCATGTGACATTCTCTATACCCTGCCTGTATTCCTGTGAACTTCCAGGCATGCTGAAAGGGGAAACTATTTGCTGAAGTTGGAGACAAAAGCACAAGGGCTGTTGGGCTTGTTTCTTCCCTTTTTGCAAACTTTTCTGTGGTCTCTTACCCTAAATGGTGAAAAGAAAAATAAATAGGATTGCATCAACCTGCCTTTAGATTGAAATAATTTTACACTTTACAGATAACTTAGGGAACCAATCTCACTGCTTCTCTTCCAGCCATGACTGCTTGTCAAACCCTACCTCAGATTTATCTGCTCTGTTTGTGCCTTCTACCTCCTTATTTTTTTTTACATATCTGATTTTTAATTGAAAAATTAGAAGCATATCTTCTCCCATTATTTTGTTCTTCTCTGGCCAGTCACCACTTCCTTCATTTCTGAGTTGAAATTTCTGACCAGTTTTTGAACAAATCTCCCCAGACTGAAGTTACAGCTCTGTAATTTACAAGTCTGTCTATTTACACTTCGACTTTCTTTCCTGAAAATATTTTAATTCTCCCATTATGAAGAACCCATAACTGGCATAATACATTCTTTCCTGGAATTCCTCACGTTCATATTCTTTGCACTCATTATCCGAAATGCCAATTTATTTTCATTTTGGACTCTGTTCTCCCCCTTCCATGGGATATGGGGCACTAGAAAATGTTGCTCCAGTCTACAATCACCCTTACTTGCCTATTTGTCAGTTTTACTATTTAATATTCATTCTCCTCCTGTAAAAAATATGCAGTTCTGTTCTGCTTCTATTATGTGAAGTTATTCTTTTAATGTAAATGATTAATGACTAATCTTCAAGGGAAAGGCTGCTGGTACCTAGGTTTATCTACCAGATTTATCTGTTTGCATGGTAGGAAAAAAAAACCCACTTGTATTCTTGTGGTTAATCTTTTGCATGATTTTTAAGTTTGTTGTTGGTTTTAACCATCTTAGCTCTGAATATTTTGCTTTCAGAATAATAATAATAATAATATCAGATTTTTAAAATAAATTTTCTTTTTCAGTGCATTAGAGACCAGAAGACACTGAAATGGTCAGACTTCTTTCTGTTCATTTGTCACTTTATGGGTTTGGCATTCTGAACTGAAGCAACCATTTCAGGCTTGATTACAGGCAGGTTTGTGGGCCTGTATTTGTGATTCTTGAATTGTGAAGAATTCGTCTTGGCTATAGACCCTCCACAAGTTATTTTTGTCTCAGTTCTTCATCCTCTTCCTTGACCTTCCATTAATTATTTCATTGATACAGTAGAAGATGTCAGGCATGCCAACTTCACTTTTCCTTTTGGTGTAGTGGAGAAGAGCAAGAAAGAAAGAGGAGAAGGAATGTATCCTGAAAATGAGAAAACAGGATCTTTGGAGCAGTTGGGAGTGTTAATTGATATCAATTCTTTATGTAATGTACACAACATCATACACAGATATCATATAGAAAAATATAATGTGGTAAATATATGCAATATATGTAAAATACACTAAATATAACAAGTTGATTTTAGTGAACATGACTAAATTAAGTAAGATACCCCGAGACTCCTAATATTTCCTTTTGCACTGGAGAAAAGACAGAGAAAAATGCACTTTGAGGGAACAACAGAATGGCTTAAGGAGCCTCACATCTGATCAAGAAAAGAAAGAGATTTCACCCTCCAGGCAGCCTGAAAGGACTTCATGGTTTTAGCTGGGGAATTGAAAATGTATGAATACAAGATTTTGAAGACGAATTTAATGACTAAAATCAAGCAGCAGAGGGAGGAGAATGAATATTAAATAGTAAAAGTGACGATTAGTCAAGTAAGGGTGATTGTACATTGGAGCAACATTTTCCAGTGCCCCATATCTCATGGAAGGGGAGAACAGGGTCCAAAATGAAAAGAAATTGGCATTTCAGATAATGAGTGCCAAGAATATGACTGTGAGGAATACCAGGAGAGGATGAATGATGCCAGTTTTGAGTTCTTTATAATGGAAGAATTCAAATATTTTCAGGAAAACAAAAGTTGAAGTGTAGATAGTCTTGCAAAATACAGAGCTGTAACTGCAGTTTGGGGAGATTACTTCAAAACAGGTCAGAGATTTCACCCTCAAAAACTAAGGAAGTGGTGACTGGCCAGAGGAGAACAAAATGACGGGAGAAGAAGATATGGTTCTAATTTTTCAATTAAAAAATCAGATATGAAAAAAATATAAATAAGGAGGTAGAAGGCACAAACAGAGTAGATAAATCTGAGGGGGGTTGTGATGAGGAGTCATGGCTGGAAGAGAAGCAGTGAGATTGGTGTTCCCTAAGTTATCTGTGAAGGAAAACAGCAGCTTTGAACTGAGAACTTGGCCAAGCTACAAAAAGGAGGAGCAAAGGTGTAGTGGGGATGTTTTAGACCTCATCAGCACAGAAACAACAACTCCAAGTTGTCCTGATGCTTTGTGCAGGCTGCCCTAGAGCAGGGGCTGGACAGAGCTAAAGAATAAAGCAGGGATTTGTTCAAAGCATCTCCTCCATGGATCCACCTTGGGCAGCACCAGAGCCCAGCCAGGGCTGCACCCAAGATGACCCAAAATAGCCCCAAAATGCACGAGCGCTCCCGGGCTCTCTCCCTGGGATCAGTTCTGCTCCATTTGCACCTTGCAGTTCATTGTCCCATTCCAGCTTTAGCCCAGGCAGTCCCACCCTGCTTGTTTTTCTCTCTGCAGCCCACGGTGTTTGTGCTCTGGGGCTGAGATTGGGATCATTTGTCCTTGGTGCCCAGCTGGAGCAGGAATTGTTTTGTCTCCCTGCTCTGTGCACAGAGCTCACCATCACTGAATGTGAAGCTCAGACCCACACACTAAAGCAGCACAGAATGGGGAAAAAAGAAAAGCTAAACCTGAGGCATCAGTCCCAGAAATTCTACCCAAAGTGCCATTGGGACACCCACATTTGGATGTGTCCAAGGACAGAGCTCCACAGCCTCAACCCTCCCAATAACAAAGTGCTCTGTGAGGTTCAGAGGGCACCTCCTGGGATTCCTTTTGTGCCCTTTGCCTCTGCTCCTGTCCCTGGGTACCCCTGAAAAGAGCCTGACTGTCCTCTCAAGCTGTTCTACATTCATAAGCTGCCCCTGAGCCTCCTCTTCCCTGGTGTGACCAATTCCAGTTTCCTGACCTTTCCTTGTCTCTAAATTTAAATTTTAGAGGTGCAAGTGTGCTAGGGAGCTGCCTTCTTCATTACAGGTAGTGTGTGCAAAAAACAAAATCAACTATTTTATTTGTCTGCATTTCAGCTTAATCCCTGCTATCTCATGGATTTTGGACTCTCATAAGTAATAATAAACTTTATTCTAATATGCCACATATTTTGCGCGTTAATACCTAGGAGGAGAATAGCAGCCTACAGGAAAACCATTAATCAGAAGCACTAAATGCCAAAAGTAAAAGTTAATGAATTCACTAATGTTTTTTTCTTCTTTTATCCTTGCTGTTATCATTTCGCTGCTTTCAGTTATCTGCAGTTTCCTCTCTTTTCAGAAGGATTTACACAACCCTGCCCAGTTCTAGCATTGAGAGCTTTTAACACTGAAACAGAAACAGCAAACAAGGAATATTCCTGGGTGATTTGATTTGAAAAATAAAATCACTGTCTGAGAGAGAAAACAAAGCCTGCAAGGAGCTGGAAATGAGTGTTATAAATGACCAGGCAGACCAGATCTCCACAACATATGTGAAGTTGGTGTCTTGAGGAGGAAGTTTTGATCAATCCCTCTTTGCTCTTGACAGGTAAGAGAAATTCTACAGCAACTGCTATAAAAATATGTTTGTTTTATATTTTTATTTGAGAGAGGAATTGACTTCAAACTGTGCATGTGTGTGCAGACAGAGGTTTGTTTTCAATTCAGTCCTGTTTCGTGTCATTCAAAAATGGAAAACCCATGAAGTGATAAAACCTAAGATTCCTTTTGCTTTGTTTTCATTTTAACACATGAAATTAATATCTTCAGAGAATAACTTTAAGATCTCTGATCTAGTTCACTTACTTGTAGTTAGTACTGTCTCAAAGCTCTGAATATGGACAAGTAGAAATGCTTTTAATTTGATGATGAGGAAGCACAAAAGAGATTCCAAAGAGCAATACAGAACAGCTTTTTGGATGCTCATTTTGTTGGTAAATCAGGACCAATGTGTTGCTTAACTTCTTTCTTAACTTCTTGGTTGGCTTTTAGAAATTGGAAGAGATCTATCCATGTCTTCCTAAAGAGGTTTATGCCTCTTTAAAGATGCTCCATATCGCAGCTTTTCTGGCTTGTTTGTGTGTGCATCTGTACTAATGAAAGTCCTTCCTCAGCATAATTCACAATATGCAGGTCACCATGAAGCACAAAATGAGGTTTTTCTCTCTGAGAATGTCTTTTTTGCCCTCTTAGAGCTATATAAAAACTAAAAAACAGTTAAGACTCAAAAGAGCCTGAAGTAACTAAGGTGACTTGTGGATTTGAAACAAATATCCAAGGCAGTTCTGATGTAAATTCTCTAATGAGGAGGCCCAAGGCATAAAAACTTGATTTCTACTTTTTGAGAAGCACCCTGTTAAAAAAGGGAACCGGAGAGAATGAATTATGGTACTAATAACAGATTTCAATGTCTTTAAAGACATTGATCTCTAATATTGTTTTGATTATGCAGAGTTTTGACTTCTGTAACTGCCATAAAGGTAGAAGTGTTCAGACACAATGCATTGGAGAAAAGCTGGGTTTTACTTTTATGAGCCTTAAGAGCATGCAGAATTTCACATTCTAAAGAATATTTTATATCAGTTTACTTTTACCCTTAAGTCAATGCTAAAACCACCTTTTACACTAAAACTGTAGAGGTGGTCAAATCTAAAGAAAATAATGACATATTCAACAGGTAAGATGTGAAAGAGATGATCATTGGAAGCCTTACTTTTAATTAAGTCTTTCAAAGTAATTTAATGTATTACTGAATGCTATCAGATTCATGAAAGTGAGATGAGATGTTCTTCAGGCGCTGTTTGCACTGTCATGGACCTCTGACAAGTATTTATTTATTCCAGCCCGACTTGTTAATTCCCAATTCCCTGCTTTTCTGGGAAGCTGAATGGTTTTTGTTGAGGATGACATGATATTAATTAGCTCTACCTCAGATATTCTGGATTTTCTGAGGCGACTGTGACTTACTGGCTTCTCCCATCTCAGTGTTTGATTAAGTGTCCAACCCCTGACCTTGATGAGCCACTGTTATCATCCGAGCCTTATTTTTCTTTCTCTCTTACGTTTCCTAAATGTTTAGTTCCATTTAGTTTTTGCTCTTCCTTCTTTTGGTCTTGTCTATTCCAATTTTGTCTCTAATAGTTTCTGTCATAGCTTCCTTTGCTTATTCCACGTTCCTTGAACTCCCTTCTCTTTTTTTTCTACTATCAAATTTCTTTTCTTTTCCTACTCCTTCCCTACCTGTATCAGCTGTTTTTCAGACTCCACAGTTTTTGCATGGAACATTCCATTTTTTGTAGAGCATTCCATGTGTTTGGCCAATAAATCTGGCACTTACCTTACACTGCTTGGGGCTCTCTAGCTTCAAATTGTCAATGAAATCTGCAGAGAATGGTCCTGAGTCTTTGTGCTGTGCTCTGGAGGTTCTGAAAGGGATTTTGGAAGTAGCTCTTATTAAAACAATACAGCAAAAAATCCCACCCACACCCGATGTTACTTTGGGATGAATAATGCTTGCAATGATGCTTGCAATGATTTGAGAGACCTGGAGTTATGGTGTGGATCTTTTGCATGAGAAATACAGGTTGTTAAAGAGTACAGCCAGTCATGAGCAAGGGAGCTTTTGGAAATGCTGGATAAAAAACAGATGGTCTAGAAAAATGTGCGCTAGAAGTAAAAAACTAGGATTTCGTTTTTAATATCATTGGAGATTATCATATCTACAGCTTACATGGCTTTTCTTTCTACAGAAATTAAACAAATATTTATGCCAAAAATCAGTATTCAGAAGTATTTTCCCTGTATTCATTATTATTTTTTATTATGATAGCCTTTATAATATCTCAAAGTTAAATACTGTGTCTATAACCATGGGGGACTGACAAAAATTTCCAGAACTGTCTTGTGCCAGGAATAGTCTTTACTTGAAGATCCAAAAAGCCTTCCAGGTGACACTGACTGTATCACTTGGCTGGAAAAGTTTGTTTCACTGAGACACCAGGTCCCACCTGCCCATTTGGCTGTGATATGTTTACCTTCTTTTATATCCAAACATCAGAGCAATCAAAAGTTTATTTGTATACAAACATCTGGGCAATCAAAAATTGCTACTGCAAATTTTTTCCTGCAGAGGAAGTGAATTATTTGCAGGTGATAAAAGAGAGGGAAGAGGGAGAATTCTGAAGGTCCATCCAGATTGTAAATAAATATGAGTTCCAACTTGCCTGCAGTGCCTGGGTCACAAACTACAGGCCCCTCTTCTGCAGGTGGGAGGGCATAAAAGTAATTATTTTCACTTGGTTAATGGATGCAATACAGCCAAAGTGGTTTTCAGAAGAAGGTATTCCTCACACACATATTAAAATCCACCTACTTGTGGCAGCCATGAAACCACTACAACAGAGACTTTGCCAGGATTGGAAAAGAATAAAAATAAAAATAACAATACAAGTCATTGAGCTCTGTGAGGGCCTGGTAGGCAGAGCCTTGCATCTCATGGTCCAGTTTGACTACCAGGGACAGTTTCAGAGTTTGCCAGACACCATAAGGGGAAATCTTCACAGAGGACACTGAACATAAGTAATTTTCAACACAATTTATACTTAGAAGCTCAGATGAGATTGCTGGGGTGGGGGGAGGGTTCTTGGGCAGGTTAATAGAGAGAATAACCCAAATCAGCCCAATCTTGAGTTTAGCTCTCAGAAGGGAGAGTTTAGCAATAGTTCTGCTGTTGGCGGGCGCTTGGCATCTTCACTGCTCCATTCAACTGGGCTATTTACCTAATTGTCTGAAATCCTCTTATTTATGCAAATCTCTCTGCAGGGTTCAGAATTTCTCTATAAAAAGTTTTATCCAGCTCAATCCAGCCTGGGATCAAACCTAGAACATTTTATTTTTTGAGTCAGAGGTCATAGAAATACTGGAAATGAAAAGGTGCATCTAAGAGTATGCTGTATTTTACCTGTGAAAAACATACACTTCATATTCTATTCAAAGAAAACTTTGTCCATGATAAAACCATATCTTCAGTGTCACTAAATATCAAATCAAAATTATGCTCTGTTTTTCAAGGTGATGCTTGGAGAGAAACAAAGAAGGAATATTGTGACCTTTGAAACTGGAGAGAATTGCCAGTGTCTCCACAATTGTAGAGCTCCTGCAATTGCCAATAACACCCAAGGTCTTTTGTGCCCATTACATTCTGGGATGACTATTTTTTTAGCCATTTAAAAAAGGGAAAAAAAACCTCACCAAAACCACCCCCCAAAGAAAAATCTCCACCAAAAACTAAACAAAAACCCCCCAAAGCCAAAAAAACCCCCAACCCTAAAATTTTAAGTAAGCATGAAAGCAATGATTCATTTTCATGATTGAAGATGCCAAAAGAGAAATTAGTTTATCATTTAGTTTAAAGTAGGAGTGAGGGGCTGAAGGAGTGGCATTAACTCACGGGAAGTAGAGGATTTTATTGCCCATGAGTTAGGCAGTGTCCCACATTACAGAAGTAAATATTGCCTTATTCTAAGTTAATACTTGTTCATTTATTTCTATATAATTTTATTTCATTTCGCCCAATGGAAGGTATTGGCTTTCTTTCCAAACCTGGCCTCTCTCACACATTTACAGATGAGCTGTTTCCATCTCTGCTTTCACCAGTGTGGTTGCCCTGACAAATGGAAAATCCTGCCAAAGGCCATACCTCTTTGATCAACACACCTTTGCTGTTTGGGAGCCTTTTTTTCTCTCTCTCCTTCACACCCTATCTAAAACCACATTTATTTAATAAAACATTTTTGCTTTAGTCACTTCAGAAAAGATGCATAACATCACAGGCCCTCAATTTCAGTTTTCCTCTCTTTCTTCTAATGCTTTTGCACTCTTTCAAGTCAATCATCCTTTTATTTCATA